>NW_017534449.1:0-1211 GCF_001853355.1 Bactrocera latifrons
CGCACTGAACACTAGGTCAATACCCTTTGTACATACGTGTGGATGTTATGTGCTTATGTATAATATGCGTTAAATGAAATATGTGCACTTATGCTTGTTCTTGTTTGACAAGGAACAAGAAAATGCTCGGAAATCGCCAAATTGGATTTAATATTTGAATGTATCTACAATGGTAATTAGTACGTAATATTTCATTTTTTCAACCAATGTTGATTTTTCGCACAGTTTATTTACTTTCTTGTATCCTATGTTTATAGGTATACAACATTTGAAAGTTTCGCGTTTATGTATTTGCGGATAGAAATATGCGCTAAAGGCGCTACTGTATATACATATTTATATGTATGTATGTATATGTATATCAAATTATGGTTATATTTGTATATTTTGTTTGCGGATATGTATATATGTATGTTTGTATTTGTTCTTTTTATGTTTTATTCTTCTTTCTGCCCTTGCTTACTTCTTTGTAAGCAAWCCCTGTCACAGCTTAATAAGCTGAAGCGGTATTGTCCGTATAATTTGCAATTATCCCTCTCACGGCTGAATAATCTGAAGCGGTATTGCATTTGCAAGTATCCCTCTCACAGTTACTAAGCCGAAGCGGTATTGCCAGAATAATTGGCATATAAATACTTTTTATATTTTTTATTGTTTTGTGGATCGTGTGTATATATTTGTATACACGAAGGTGATTTTTAAGGGCAGAGAATAATAATTTATTTGGTTATATATATATATGTATGTATATTGCTGATACATATGTATATATATATTATTTCCCGTTCTATTTTGATATTATATCGGTAACTAAATTTACCGCCGAGCTTTTACTAACCGGTTTTATTAAACGGATTTAGTAGCTATAAGTTTTATGCCGTTGACCATTGGCGCAACGATACATACATATATACATATATTATATATAATGATACAAATGAAATGTGAAATGGATACACTCACTTTGATTCTCCTCAAGGATTTTGGGGACATGTATTAATGCATATGTATGCCAGAATCGGATGAGTGAATGCTTCCTGTTGTAGTAAAGTTTGAATTGTTTTTATTTTTTTTTTTTGACGTTGGTGGTTTTATTTTAGTTCTCACTGTTTCGCTTTCCCTAGGTCGGGTGAACGCACTTTCAATTTTCCGTGTTTTTTTTTGTTATTCTGTTGCACCACGATATTTCTTTATATCTGTTTTTTTTTTTT
>NW_017534449.1:1421-3933 GCF_001853355.1 Bactrocera latifrons
AAAATATTCGGAATTATACGGTTTTAGAGGTGAGATTCTCTTTAATAACGCGGTTGGTTTCGCAAGAGGATGACGGCGGATAAAAAACTGGATTCGCAAACTTATGACCGATCGACGATAGTGTCGTAGAACGAACTGAGCCTGAGGCTGGTAATCGGTCCTTCTTTATCCCCGTTGGGGCTGAATAGGATGGTATGACTGCTGTGGTTGGTGTACGTGTGTGTAGGTGGCGGTGTGTGCTGCTCTCGTGAATAGTGTAGAATGTGGGTTGTAAGCATAATTTGGTGAATGTGGCGTGTTAGTGATGTAAGTTTGAGTCGATACCACAATGTGGTGTGTGTGTGTGGAGGTCGGGGGAGGATGCTCATTTGTACAGCATTTAATAATAGAGCGTATACTAACTGTTAAACCGCTTTGCATTCAATTGTCTAATAACTATGTTATCACATTACTTTATATTATGCAAATTTGCATAACAAATTATTTAGTTGTTATGAAATCTTGAAGCGAATAACGCGACATGATAAAAACGTGACTTTAAACTATGAACACGAAACAGGTTGGAAAAAGAATAAATAGCAAATTGTTATATGTTACAGAGGAAAAACCATTATATTCCAAAAAAACTATTAAAAAAGAAAAACATTTTTATGCTTGTTATGTGAAAACATGCAAAGCGAGGGTGTTTTCGAGGCTGGGATTTAGAATAGCATCCCCGGATTTCGAGGATAAAATGGGTATCACTGGAAAGGTGACGTTCTCCAGATCACGAAAATATATATATATAGTGCCGCTGACTTATAGTTCTAAAGATATTTGCGTTTAAAGTTAAAAAATTTACAACTTTTAAATTGATAATTTGTTTATTGTGAAAAACTTTTTCGCTTATATTATGCACTTTTCACTTACTAATACTTCACTATAACGTTTTTGTAAATAMATTTTTTTAATATTTATTGCAAATAAAGCTTTATTTCAATTATTTTGTTTTAGTTAAATTCACTGCATTTGCACTGCAAGAATAGGGTTGCATACTAGCAAATAAATGGTATTGCCATATCTGCCTAGTTGTCAACAAAAGAACATAAGCAAAAACTTTATACCCAAATACATAAAAGGAAAACACCAAAAAAATTTAGCAATTTTTTATAAAAAAGAAGTTGCAGATAGGAGTTCTACGCGAAAGAACTTTGAACACCCCGGTGTTGGATCGACAAGGGTTATTTTTTTTGAAGCGCGGCCGAAGGCCGCCAGTGCAGAAAGGAGTTCTACGCGAAAGAACTCTCAACACCCCGGTTTTGGTTTGTGCAAATGCAGTGAATTTAACTAAAACAAAATAATTGAAATAAAGCTTTATTTGTATTGAATTGAATACAATATTTCTTTGAGCATATGCTCTTAAATAAGAAATTATTTTTATTTGTAGGTTGACAATGAAAGTAAATGAAATATAATTGTAATGTTACAAATTTGAAGGTTTATTAAACTGAATGGGGCAAGAATCCACTTCCTCGAAAACGGCAGCCGGTGCGTGTATTTTGCGGTAGTAACCTCGGCGAATGCTTGTGTCTAAGAGTTGATGATCGAATAAGCACTAGCGCGAGCACTGAATAAAACTTCTTTGATGTAATTGGCACGCTACGCCAATTTCCTTTTAGGTTATAGCACTGAAAGGTTAAACGTTACCACGCCAAAGTTAAATGTATATAAACCGGGTAGAAGCCAAATAACGAACGAATAATCTCGATATAAAATGTCCAAAAAATCCAAATAGCAAACGTATAATGTCTATATAAAATGACCGGAGGGTGCAAAGATGCAAGGTTGAAAAAAGTTGGAATAGACGGTGCGCGTGTGTAGCGGCGAACGTGACTTCTAGAACTGTGTAGGACAAAAAACGACACAGCGTCACCTTCTCGTTGGTATAAAATGAAAAATGGAACAAAAACAGCTTGGTGTGGAGATGATCAGTGATGTCCTGTTTTTCTAATTGACATGTTGACGTGGAGAGTGTTGTATTCGCTGATCAGTGATGCCCTTTAGTTTAATTAGTGCGGGCGCCTGGAGTTCATTTCAACAATTTGCAATAAATATTAAAAAAATTTATATACAAAAATGTTATAGTGAAGTGTTCGTAAGTGAAAAGTGCATAGTATAAGTGAAAAAGGTATTCACAATAAACAAATTATCAATTTAAAAGTTGTAAATTTTTTAACTTTAAGCGCAAATATCTTCAAAACTATAAGTCAGCGGCAAATAATATATATATTTCGTGATCTGGAGAACGTCACCTTTCCAATGACAGCCATTTTATCCTCGAAATCCGGGGATACTATTCGAAATTTTACCCGTTTTCGAATAGTGAAGTGTGTTATAAGGTTAAAGATTTCATTGATCATAATCATGAAACTCAGGAGGATACATACAGGGAATTAAAGATTATGAATAATATGAAGTCATCCTATATGGAAATACATCAAGATTCCACTGAACCGAGCGTTCTTGGAAGCAT
>NW_017534449.1:4429-5896 GCF_001853355.1 Bactrocera latifrons
AGCTATTCGGGTGCTGGTTTCACTATTGTCAAGCAGTACGAAGAAATATTGCTACAAAACACAAGAATCTGGCGGAATTTATTAGGCAAAACCGAAAAGCATCTATATCCTACCACAAAATATTGTCACTCCCGTTATTACCGGAGACACACATTGTTAATTGCTTTTCCATCATCAAAGAAGAAATTGCCACTTCGACCACTTGTTTAAATTTGAATCTTTTTTAAAATACTTTGAAGAGCAATGGCTAAAAAAAAATAAGTTGTTTTACATTAAATTGTTTTTAAAAATTATAAATATTCGAAATATTATAGATTGGTCCAAGAAATCTTTCGGTCTTTGGAAATAAGATCCGTACAACATCAGCTGTAGAATCGTATAATGCTGTGCTTGCCAAAATAATCCCAAAACAAGGGAATTTTTTGAAATTTGTGGGGCAGTTACAAATGGAGGAGTATCGCAAACGTAGGGAATTAGAATTGGGTATCAACAGCGGTGGTGCTTTAGGGAAACCAAAAAGAAAAACAAAGGAAAACGTTAAGAGAGCAAATCTACTGGCTAAAGCGGAGACGGACCTGCTTAATGGACTCATAACCGCTACGATTTTCTTGGATAGAATGGTCTTCTCTAGAAACAAAATAGTAACTGATATGGAGCCGTTTGAAGACATATTCGAAGGTTTAGAATATATGGAAGAAGAATCTGAAGTCGAAGAAGAATCCTATGCCACGGAAGAAGGTGCAGCAAATCCTCCACTGATATGCATAATTTGTTTGGAAAACAAACCTAATATTTTGCTTTTGCCATGCAAACATTTAAAATTGTGCAGTGACTGCACATCTACAATAGAAGCAAAGAGTGTGGTAAACAATTTTAATAAATTTAAATGCCCTTTTTGTCGTCAAGATGTTGACGAATATTTACATATTTTTATTTAATTATTTTCTTTTTCTCACATTTTAAAATTATCATTTCATTCTTTACCTTTTTCTTTTTAAATATTACATACATATGTATAATTGAATTTTTGTTAAAATTTTGATTTTTTTTTCGTGGGGATTCTGTCATGTAAGAACACCCACGTTTGGTGGGGCTTAATTCATTTCGATTGGTGGGGATAAAATCATTTTCGTGGGGTTTAATGCATGGGGTTTAATGTATGTCATTTTTGGTGGGGAAAGATTCATTGAKAAATTGGTGGGGCTTAAGTCATTTTGCCCGGTGGGGGTTAATTCAGTGGGGGCTTGTGCTCTGCAAGCTAAAAGGCAACAGCAGGGCGATGGGATGCCCAACTTATTCCAGTGTGAGAGCACCTCAAAATAAGCGTTTTTTATAACATTTTCCATTATGGCCAGATTGAACAAAATAAAAATTTTTGTGCATTTAAATATAAAAGCACCCAACATTTTTAACGATTGCAAATTATTATAGATTGGACTTTTAATATATGGCGAAACTACTTAATTC
>NW_017534449.1:6721-36411 GCF_001853355.1 Bactrocera latifrons
ACCACGCCCACCTCCCATACAAAGGTTATGTTGAAAATCACTAAAAGTGCGTTAACCGACTAACAAAAAACTTTAAAAACACTAAATTTTACGGAATAAATGTCAGAAGGAAGCTGCATCCAGGATGTTTTTTTCAATTGAAAATGGGCGTGGTGTCGCCCACTTATGGACCAAAAACAATATCTCAGGAAGTACTCGACTGATTTCAATGAAACTCGGTATATAATATTTTCGTAACACCCTGATGACATGTACCAAATATGGGTGAAATCGGTTCACAACCACGCCTGAAATCTCGATTATCACTTTAAAATGTTCGGTGACACCCGAACTTAGCCCTTCCTTACTTGTTTTGGTATAATTTCAATCTGGSCGTTCCAGTCATTCCAATTGCAAAACGTCAAAACCTACTCAATCCAGTCAACTGTCAAAGTTCGGTAGGTTTTCGACGTTTAGCAATTACTACTGGGGATCTTATTATCTCTGGCAATAGATTGGTTAATTTGTGCATCATTTATGCACAAAACCCATTGTGCTGTGTGAAGTGGAGACCAAAACTGACCCACAAAATCAATGCACAAGACTGCAGGTAGTATTGTACTTCATTTAAGTACAACAACAAGTACACTTGGCAAATGCACTGATTATTTCACTTTGCATACAAAAGAAAAAAAAAAACCACACTGTTATCCGAGTACCAAGTGCATTGGGCCGATTACCCAGCAAGAACATTCTAATTAAATTCGGAGAAAATACTTTTGAGAAAATACTTTACTCAATTTATTAATCTTTTTGTTCTTTCGAAAATTCACGCTTCAGTGAGGGAATAGCTCAGATATCTGCCAGCACAGACACTACTGAGGTTTCTACTAAATCTCATGTAGCCTCTATTAAGGCCAATATTTCAAATGTGCCTACCAGAACCGGAGGTTTGGTACTGCCAAAATTGACTGGACTGCTTCCATCCAGGTCAAATAAACCTTCAATTTTAAAAAGGTTACTCTATATCCCCTTAGTGGATAATAATTTCTATAGGAGTATGAGTCAAAAGGTTGACTTGTTGATCGGAGCGGATCTTTACGCAAAAATCATACTAAACGGAGTAAAATCGAAAATCTTCGGATGCCTCGTAGCATGACGAACAGTGTTCGGTTGGATTGTCACAGGTTCCCTCAGAAGAAACGAAGATGAATTTCAAAGGCGACGTACAAAAAACTTTTTTGTAGTCAAAATTATACTAATTTTATATTTACACAACAGAAACAACATCAGAAGCATCAGCAGCAGCACCAGCTACAACATGATCAAACTAACGATGATGGCGAAACAAATGATGCGCCCGGCTCATCGATTCAGATCGACACGCATGGTGGCGTCGGTGTGCCGATACTGCCGRCAGAAGCGCTATCTCTGCCAGCAACATCCGTAGGCAGCAACAGCGCACTATCCACCACCACACCAGCAACACTATGCCACGAGCAATGCAGCGGCGCCTCTGTCGGATGCTTTTCACCACCAGCAAATGCAGCTACAGCTACAACAATAATACGAGCAGCGTTATCAACTGCAAACAGCCTATTATCATCAGCAACAGCAGGCGCCGCCGTCACAATCGCAGCAAGAAGACCAATCAGCAACGTATGTGATGTCACATACCAATATGCGGCGACCACAACAACAACAGTGAATCAACATGCAGCGCGCAGCAACAGAAAACAATACAATTCGATGCCACAACTGCAGGCATTCCACGGCGGCATGCACTCGCATCTGATGCRTCGCCAACAACATGCTGAATCCGCAAAACAACAAAAATCCGCAAGAGCAAACAAACGGAAGAATCGTGATCCCGATAACCTCTTCTTGCTCTCACTCTACGAGGAGATCAAACGTGTGCGCGAAGAGATACGACTCGATGTCAAGGGCGAACTTATACTGGTGCTCAAAAAGTAAGAGAAAAAACCATCGGTGAAACAGCAGAAACCCCAATCTCAAACACATGCACAAACGACAACGTCGCCAACGAGCAAACAAAGTACGAAATGATAAGTTACAATGCAAGACGACGGATTCGAACCGCTCTCAACCATGTCAACCGACGTCAACAGTCACGCAAAGCTCTGATCAACGATGCCTCTCCCGCATGCTGGCAACTTCCTTTCGGATTGGCGGCATGGCAACGATCGGTTAAGACTCGATTCGTCTCAGCGACATTGTCCGGACAGAASCAGACTCGATTCGTCTCGTCKACCACCCCATCCGAAGCGAAGGCGTGGACGAGACGTTCGTCGTCAAGCAGATGCACGCCGTATTATCAAGGAGAGGGGTCAACTCATCGCCCAAAATACGTCGCTGGGATATATAATATCCGGTAGCGTATAACATCGGCACAATAAAGTGCACTGGCTGCCAACGCCTCTCACATTCACCACCTACCCAGGATCGAGTTAGACTCGAGTCGTCTCGCCGACCTCGGAAGGTGGTGACTTCTATGCAAATTGGTGGCATGACAATGACCGACTGAGATTCGATTCATCTCAGCGGCATTTTCCGGACCGAACCAGACTCGATTCGTCTCGTCGGCCACTCCATCTGCAAAGAAGACGTGGAAGAGGAAGTGCAGGAGCCATTTAGTTAAGTTAGTTTTAAGTAATTTATTGTAAACAGCATTTGCAGTAATACTGCAAGGCGGGGAGAATGTTGACGCCGCCCCTGCCCAATTTGTTCTGTCACGTCTGTATCGGAAGAGCAATGTTTTGTTTTCCTCTTTTTCGAAGTTTTAAATCGCGCCCAACTAAACACTAACTAAAAAAAATGCGCGATCTCCAAAATTTGGAAATAAATCGACTGAGGAACGCCGATATTGCACAGTTACGCAATTCAAATTTGAAGTTCCATAATGAAGAGAGAATTCGGGACAGCTCTGCACGTTCTAATAGACTACAAAACCTGCTTCACAGAGCTGCAATAGTACATTTAAACAGACGTTTGAATCCGGAGTATAGAGCAGAGGAACAGGGAGGTAACACCGCGGAACATTTAAATAGACGTACCAAGCAAGAATATAGAGCACCGGAGCAAGAGCGCGACACAATGGAACGTTCTGTACGACGCCAGAAACTAATAACCAGAGAATAACGCCAGCAAACCAGGCAACAACTTGCAAACGAGCAGGAATCAACGTTGGAAAGTGTGCGATTCAATAGTTCAGATCTCCCAAATCGTCAGTTAGAGAGCGGAAGGCAAGCCATGAGGAATATCAGAAGACTTCGTAAACTTTCTCCTGATGCACTGCTAGAAGAACAAGCACGCCGTCGAGCTGCCAACATCTTTGATATGTACGCATTGCTAATAAAAAAAAGGGCCCACTGAAATATGTTCCCTCACCGAGTAAAAAAGTTAGAAAAATGTCAGACCACATCAAAGTTCACGCACTTGGAAGATGCTAGAAAAGTTTTTTACTTGTCATCGAAGTTTTCATCTTCGGAAAATATAATTTTTGCAGTACCTGCTATCGGATTGTCAAACAAGGTAAAATACCAAATATCTGCCTCTCAGAAGGTTTGGAGTTTCCTGATATTCGGGAATGTCTACAAGATTTAACGTGTCTGGAGGAAATGCTAATATCTTTTGCGGATACTGCAGATGAGGAAGCAGTAAAAGACCTGCTTACTACCCGTTGAGAACGTATCGATTGAAAGCGTTGCAATGGCACCAGGGCCTAATGGTTGTTACAACCGACGATAATGCTCAGAAGTTGTCGTAACCAACAATTTACTGCGAGAAGAAGAGGACATCCACGACAATTTATAGCAAAATTACATGATCTGAAATTCTTACGCTATGATCGACGTTGCGTGCGTGTGGACGTGCTTCTGTATATTTATAAGTTCTACGAGTTGGAGCGCATCAAAAATGCTATTTCTATTTGCCTGTGCGAAAAGTCTAGATCAAGAAATATAACTGCTGCAAATGCGAGGGATGAAAATTTTGTCAGCAACCTTATCCAGTATGRTGACGGCTATCATATACTCAAAGGGCTTCCTCACCTGCGCATTAGGAGGCTGAAAAGAAAAAAGTTTTAGCCATGATCCGTCAATTTGAATTGTCAACATTTTTCATAACAATGTCAGCTGCAAAGACAAAATGGCCGGGGCTGTTGGTCATATTAAAGAAGCTAGTAGATAAAGTAGACGTTTCGAAAGAAGAGGCCACTGCCCTATCAAGTTCTGAAAAGGCGAGACTGATAAGGACAGATCCAGTTACAGTTATCAGATATTTGCACAACCGATTCCGCCGAATGCTGAAATTGTTACTAAACGGACTGTTTGGAGTACATTTAGTAGTCCGTTACTATTATASAATTGAAGATGATGGAATCATCAACACATATGAAGTTGAAAGTTTCATCGACCGACACATTACGACTGATGGCAATGATTTGGATTTACAGGAATTTATTCAGTACCAAAAACATAGACATGGTCTTGCTGCCTAAGAGACCATATCCGCCGATGTCGCGGACAGAAATTATTCTCCAATTGGAGAGTGAGGAAGGTATTAAGGAACACAAACTTCAATTTCTAAAAATACAAGAACTATTAACTCTGATGGATCTCGCTGAAAAAGAAACAATACGGTTGAATGCTTTGAAATTTTTTTGGCGGATAAGCGGATTAACACCTACTATGAAGGATACAAGCTCACTCTACCCCCATCTGTAAAAAAGCCAAATTTTTTTAAAGGGAAARTTTTCGGATTTCTAAATGCCCACAATAAAAATATCTTTAACTTGCAAAGATCAAATATGGATAAAATTAATAATGTCTATATCTTTATGTTTTTCGTTAATATTTTTACATTTTCCTTTTTTATTGGACAAAATATCTGATAGGCAAGTATTTTTATTATTAATTTTACAATAAGTATTTATCATTTCTTTTTTGCAGTTTTTTATATTTATATACTCTTTTTTGCATTTCGCAATTTCATTGTCAATTATTAATTTACCATCTTTTGGTGTAATCAATCGTCCATGTTCATTTTTATACTCTCGCAACAAAGTTGCTAAAGAGAGTATTATAGTTTTGTTCACATAACGGTTGTTTGTAAGTCCTAAAACTAAAAGAGTCACATACAGGGTTATATATACCGAAGTGATCAGGGTGACGAGGAGAGTTGAAATCCGGATGTCTGTCTGTCCGTCCGTCCGTCCGTCTGTCCTTGAGTAAAAGTTGAGATATCATGATGAAACTTGGTACACGTATCTTGGCTCCATAAGAAGGTTAAGTTCGAAGATGGGCAAAATCGGCCCACTGCCACGCCCACAAAATGGCGGAAACTGAAAACCTATAAAGTGTAATAACTAAGCCATAAATAAAGATATTAAAATGAAATTTGGCACAAAGGAACGCATTAAGGAGGGGCCTAATTTTTTTGGAAAAGTGGGCTTGGCCCCGCCCCCTACTAACTTTTTTGTATATATCTCGAAAGCTACTATAGCTATGTCAACCAAACTGTATACAGTCGTTTTTTTTAGGGATTTCCATATACAATTCAAAAATGGAAGAAATCGGATAATAACCACGCCCACCTCCCATACAAAGGTTATGTTGAAAATCACTAAAAGTGTGTTAACCGACTAACAAAAAAAGTCAGAAACACTAAATTTTACGAAAAAAATGTCAGAAGATGTCAGAAAAAATGGGCGTGGCGTCGCCCACTTATGGACCAAAAACCATATCTCAGGAAGTACTCAACCGATTTCAATGAAATTCGGTATATAATATTTTCTTAACACCATGATGACATGTTCCAAATATGGGTGAAATTGGTTCACAACCACGCCTGAAATTTCGAGTATCACTTTATCATGCGAGAGTATAAAATGTTCGGTGACATCCGAACTTAGCCCTTCCTTACTTGTTAATTATGTTTTTAATCTCGTCTAAATTTAAAATTGTCGGGTTTAAAATTCCCATTTTTCCTATAGCTCTRATATTAATCATATTTTATAATTCAGTTATTAGGGACTGATTTTTTCGTTTCGTTAGAATTTTAATATCTGAGTTTTCATTAATATTATTAAATGTTTAATTGATTAATTATTTCAAAAATTTTAGAATTTGTAGTATATTTTTTGTTATTATTTTCAATTAATTCATTTAATTTATTATTTATTAACACTAGGTCGTCATGGTCTCTCCTATATCTTGTATCCTTAATTTGTAGTTGTTCTAATAAAGTTTATATGAGTTCCATTTCTGGATCTGTGTCTTGTTCATTATTTTGTTTGAAATTTTTATATCTGAATTTTTTATTATAATAATTTGTGTCTGAACTTATTAGTTCTCTAAAGTATGTTAAATTGGTGGTGTGGAAAATATAATATCTACGTAGCCATTATACAGAGCTACATCTCCGTCTTCTAATAATACGTAATCTTCTCTTGTGTAGTCCACAATGTCTGTCATTGTATTAGTAATTAATGTTAGAATAATAAAGGGTCTCATCCTCTAAAAGTATATAATCAAGATTTAATATTATCTTTATGTACTATTCTATTTCTGTAGTTAATTCTAACTTTATTCCCTAAGTACTCTTTCACTACCTGTTTCTTGTATCTAGGATTTAGTTTATTTCTCTCTCCTGTAATCTTTTCATATATAACATCTCCACATAAATATGTTTTATTAATTCTATTTTTATTATGCCTTTCTAGCATCTTAATTTGTGCTAATAAAAGTTTGTCTGGTAAAATATCATGAGAGACTTTATTATGAAGTACTTCAAATGTCTTCTCATTAGTTACCGAATTTATAGTTTTATTATATTGTTGGACAGCTCTAAATATTGATTCTGAAAAGCTTTTTTTAACTATATTCTTTTTTTAATACATCCCGAAATTTTAATTATTGTTGATCGGCCGATAGCCCATGATGCTAGTGCTGCGTATTTTCTTAGTTTGTATAATAATTGTATTATTATGTAAGCTTTTATAAAATAAAAAAAAAAATAAAAAAAAAAATTATTGTTGAATGCACCCTCCCAATTTGACTATTCGTTGCACTTATGATTTGGGTTACAAAAAAAATTTTAAATCTCTGCATCAGGGACTTAAATTGTACCGTAGTGAATCCTGGTTCATTATCAATTTTTAACTTCCTTATATTAGGGAAAATTTGTAATATTTCTAAAACTTTATCTTCTAAATTAATCATACCTTCGATTACACGTAATGAATTTTAAAGATTGTGCATAGAATATATCAATGTAACTTTGTACTCCTTCCTCTGTAGGTATTGGGACCTCTACAATTGGTATTTTTATAGGATGCCTCTCATATTTTTTTTTATTACATATGTCGCAATTCCTTACATATTCTTTGAATTGTTTTCTCATTTCAGGCCAATAATATTTTTTGCTTGTATTTCGTATAGATCCTCTATTGAGCAATGTATTGCCGTAACTATATTTGGTTTGATGTATTCCTTTAATATTGTGATTAAATTATCAAAATTATCATATTGAATTAAATGTCTTATTTTTCAAAATTCTTGAATTGGTCATGCATTGTAAATCTATTTTTACTTAGTAAAATTTGTTGTTTAAATTGCTTTAATGATTTTTTTGTCTCGGGTGTTTGAGTATGATCACTATTTTCAGCTGAATGTTAGGTTACTGTGGTTGACGATTCGTCAGATAAATTATTAAGAAATTGTCGTGATAGAGCATCTGCTACCACATTTGTTTTACCTGGTTTATATATAATTTGTGCTCCATATTCTCCAATTAAAGCATGCAATTTTTTCATTTTGGCATTTGGATTTCTAGGTGAAACTGCAATTGGTAGTGGTTGCTGATCGGTATGAATTTCCAAATCTGAAACTCCGTATAAATAATTTCTTAGATTTTTTAATGCCCATACGATAGCGTATAGTTCTTTTTCATTAATATTTAATTATTATTATTATTTTTTTTAACACGGACAGATGTGAATGGCATGATTATTGGTTTTGCAATACTCACAGTGAAACAATTTTTCATACTTAACATTAGTGATTTTTAAATCAATTATTTAACTTTTTTTTTAATGTCTTGTTTTTATTATCCTGCGATTGCCACTTCGTTGCTTTTTGCTTTTGGTGCGGAGTTTTCAGTGGCATTTGTTTCAGTTTTTGTGTGTGTTTTAACTTTTCTCAATGTTTTTGGGATACTTTTTTTTTTTTTTAACTTTTTTAATGCATTATTCGCATATGTACTACCTCTTGCACGAGGTTTATGTACGTTTTACCGGTTAACGATTAGCACGTGCCTTTAACGTTGGGCGCTAATTAACTTCCCTGCGTGGGAAGTATTGAAAAAAAAAATGTTTTTCCGTTCCGCTACGTGCGGTAGAAATGAAACACAACGTGTTGGTTTGAGTCGGTACTCCTGTGCTGGCTGATTACCTTCTGAATACCTTCTGATCTTTATTAGTCAATTCACTAATATTTATATTCTTACAATTCTATATGTAACGGCTTATYACACATTTTGCCGAGGAGGAAAGAAAAGGAAGGAAGGCAGTTGGCGTTTTTCGCTGGCTCTGCTATTACTAAAGATGCTTTGGCATTACATTAAGTGATGAAATGTCAGAGCATTGAATTTCTAATTATTCTCATTACCACAACAAATAATGGAATATTGAATTATGCTTACTAAAACAAATGAAGTATTAATTTCTTATTAATTAAAGTATTCTGCTAASCAAGGAGTAATACTGTGGGAAGACACAATTTGTTTACATTTGTAGTAAAGTGTATGTGTGGCTGCTGCCGTCAACTTGCATGTATGTACATATGTATATAATAGCAGAAACAGTGAAAAACGTAGAATCGTGGGCGCGCAATATAAGTGCCCAGTGAAAAACGCTACTCCCTTCTCTCTTTGACGTCGCATGACGTGAGAATCTACAGCATTTTGGTTTTTGCCGTGAAAAGGTGTCAGCTGATTGCTCTCTCACAACCCAGGGTTGCCAATATCTATATATTGTAGTAATTATCAACTTTTATAATTCAATCTGTTCAATATCTTTGAAATTTTCTTAAAATAACACAAAATCAGAGCCGAATTATCGCTATTATCGCTATTATTTATAAATATATGAACTATTTTTAATAGCTTGTTTTCAGTTTTGATATTTTGTATTATAAAAAATTGTAATAGAAAACATAGATGTGTACAAAACTATATATGCATATTGAGCAATGGCAACATTGTGCAAATGAAAACAGACAAAGATGGCTGAATTCTGCCACGTTTTTCACACATTTTGCCGATGAGGAAGGAAAAGGGAGGAAGGCAGAGCGTTTTTGACTGTTCCTGCTATAAGACTTATGTATGTACATGTACGTTGAAAAGAACAAGAAGGAATCGAAAGTACAGTTCCATATTTATCATACATAAGTGTTGGAATAATAATTATATTTTAAAAGTGCCGTATGACAAAAAATTAAGATTAAACTATGAACCGTTACAACTTACCGCTCGTGCCGTAAGAGTGAAGAAGCACTATTACTTGCCGCCAGTGCCACTACAGAATCCTATAAGGACAAACCGCTAAGTTTCCAGTTTTATAAAATCAAATAGCTGCTGCCACAACGTCGCTGCTGTATCAAATCGCTGCTGCCATCAATCCGCTTCCGTCGTGGGAATGAGCTGCCGCTGCATCCAATGCCAAAAGGATGTAAGCGCCAGCAAACAGCCGACGCACCAGTTAACGAGTGCGAATTAATGAAAGCAGTGCAAACAAAAAAGCAAACTGCAACAGAACAATACTTATATACATAACTTTAAATTTTTGGCTCTCCCTTTTCACTTGATATATATTATATTGATTTTATTGTATTGGATTGTATTTAATATACATACATACATATGTATATACATATATTAATAAATGCTCTGACGTGTACGAATTAAAAGTAAAAAAGGGATTTTGCGGTAGCCCTTTATTTTGAAATAAGGGTGAAAAAATATTAATTGCAAAATTAAATTATCACATTTTTCGATCCGCGTTTGCAGTTATCGGCCATTTTTTCGAAATTCTTTTCGATTTGCTTTTGGACATTTTCCGATTAAATTACTGTATTGTGCTATTGTTAATTTTGCGCATTTTTCGATTTGGGTTTTCGTATACTAGGAAATCGATACATTCGTAACCGATTCCAAATATATGTATTTGTTGCCAAGCTTTATTGCTATTGTTCATTTCTCACACCTATTGGTTTAGCTTTCGTATATTTGGGAATCGATTGTATATATTTTTTCGTTTTCGTTGTCGATTCTTAATATAACTGTTGCCAATCTTTAGTCTTTTTTTTGGAAATTTAATTTAAACAAGCAAAAATGAGCAAGACAAAAGCAACTATCGCCAACCTCTCTCCAAGTAAGGAGTTGATCGACTTACAGCCATTAAAGCGTTAAAGGACGGTGGCGAAAAGTAACATTATGCGCATAAAAACGGGTCTTCTATAAAATACTATGTCATTAGGTCCAATCGTCTCACAGCTCAAGGAGAATATTCGGAATCTAAAAATTTCATGAGTTTGTTTGAGAGGTTGGTTTATAATGATCCAGATAYATTATTATATATCCCAGATATAGAAAAATTTAACCATTTAGTAAATTGTCTATCTGGAAAGACTTTGGGAACAGTTAAAGCGTTGCAGATGTCAGATGAAAATTACCCGAAAGCGTTGGCAAGTCTCAAAAATTTTTATGATAATAAATGTTTGATTTTTTTCAATACAATTCTCGATTCTGACTATTTTCTATATATTAAGAATCGATTAATCGAGCGCAAGAATCGATTCTTTTAATTTTAATCGATTTTAAATTTATTTTTTAATCACGAGGCATAAATTGAATGAATAATTCAAATCGATTAAATAAAACACTAAAAAAGGTAAAAACAATTAAATTTTTTTGTCTATAAATAATGCACCACGAACATTACATTTCATATAAATTTTTTTTATTCAAGTTGTTTAAACAAGTTTAATAAAATTAGTTTTTAAATAAATTTAAAATAAGTAAAAGTACAATAAGCTAATTGTCAGTTTAAGAAAACCATACATTTTCCGGAACAGATCTTGAAAACAGAAKCATATTTAAAATTTATTTGTAGCTTAAATGCTAACACAACACCCTAATTACCATGAAAGTAGCAAAAAAAAATTTTACACAACACCCTAAGATTTTATTTACTGTATATATTGAGGTATGYATAACTTGAAACTAGTCACTTGATTAATACTTCGACTACTGAAGAACGATTCCGAAAAATCGATTATTTTCCAGAAAACTCGATTTTCGAGTAGAATCGGAATCGAGTTTACCATCCCTAGTCAGCGATATATAATTAATTGCTATCGCTGGGCGATAAAAACTAATAACGAACGAATATAATGACAAAGGTTTACCCTGCCATCCGATCCAAATGGAGAGAAGCGCTGGATCATGACAAATTGCCACTGTGGAAGGACTGTGAAACCACCCTAAATAGGAGATACAAGCAGCTATCAGTGGGAGGAGCATCACACTCATGGAAGAAACCCATTCCAACCGGCAGAACGAGTCATGGGAAGCAACAAGAAATAGATCAAATCGGCGCTAGTGGCTGCAAACACACGGCAGCCTAGTTCTCAACAGTGCAAATCGAGGGGTCACCATCTAACTGCCTGCCCCACTTTCAAGGCTCTTCCGGTGCAGCAGAGATACGAGTTCGTCAAATCGGTACCCTTATGCATAAATTGCTTGCGTAAGGAGCATACCGTTTCTAAATGCAGAGCGTATCGTTGCCGGAATGCAATCGATCCCATCACTTACTGTTCCACCAGTATCCAGTTTTCTTCCCCGCTGAACCTCATCCGTAATCATCCACCACATATGCCATGCATACAGCGAGTATACCCGATCGGGTACTGTTGGCAACAGCAGTAATTTTAGTGAGGAAAAGCTCGGGAGATTTCCTGCCTGCGAGAGCGTTGCTGGACTCAGGCTCTCAGGTCATCTTCATGACAAAGGACTGGGCACAGAAGTTGCGGATTCGACGTCAGCACAAAACATTAGGCGTAATAGGAATTGGCGATTCCAATACGAAGGGGGGGTCCAAACTAAGCGCGTTTGTCAAAAAGCGATTGAATAATTATGAATTTTCGGCAGAATTCTGTGTAATGCGATGTCTTTCAGCAAATTATCGAGACCATAACAAATGAAAATCCTATTGGGTGCTGAAACATTTTTCTATTTTTTAGCTGTTGGCCAAACTAATAATGGTCCTAACCAACCAACACTTCAGAAAGCTCTTTTAGGATGGATTGTATCTGGCAAATACGCCAGCAATTTAAGTTCAGACCCTGGAGAGAAAGATATTAAAAGATCCAGAACTTTGTAAAATGCATGTCCGCATCAATGCGTTTTAAGGCCCGAGAGCACAACAACCAAATTACGTATTTTCTGTGATGGTTCGAGTCGATCTTCAACTCCAATAGCGTTGAGTGCACTTCTGATGGTAGGTCCAACCATCCAAGAAGAATTATACAGGGTGGCTGATGAAAGCCGCTACCAAAAAAAATTAAATAACTTTTTTTCTATTTAATGAATCTGGTTAATTTTTTTTATTTTGCAGATTGACTTTTACATTTAACAAAAATGGATAACTGGGACACTGAAACCAGAATTTGGATTGTTCAAAGGAGTATAGGCGCACGTTTGGCGGAAATCCTCCGAGCATATGGACCATAATGAGACTTGTAAACAATTTTGCCGAGCATGGGACAGTCAACAGAAGACCTTACCATCGAAACCCTTCAATTTGAATGGAGTAAACAATGGCCGCTGTAGCTGCTGCCATACAAAACAATCCACGTCTTTCGACAAGAAGCATATCTGCTCAAAGGGGTGTAAGCAGACAGTCATTATAGTTAATTATGCACAAAGATTTGGACTTATTCCCATATAAAATGCGAATGGCCAACAAACTGAACKCTGCAGACATGCCGATTCGCTTGAAATTTTCCCAGAAGATGCTTCAAATGGTGAAAGAGGATGGAAACATGTTGAGGCCCATTTCGATTTAAACGGCAACATAAACAAACAAAATTGTCGAATATGGAGTGCTTCCAACCCACAGATACATCATGAGACGGAATTTCATCCACTTCGTGTCACAGTGTGGTGTGCAGTTTCATCACGCTGAATTGTCGGGCCCTACTTCTTCGAAGAAGATGGTCAAACCGTTACGGTTACTGGAGACCGTTACTTGAGCATGTTGAGAGAGTATTTCTATCCAGGATTACGCCGAATGAGAATTTCTTTCAACTCTGTGTGGTTTCAGCAAGATGGTGCAGCTCCTCACATAGCCCAACCTGTTATGACAGAATTGCGATGAAAATTTCCCAATAACCTGATATCCAGAAACTCCACATTCAGTTGGCCACCCAGGTCGCCTGTCCTTACTGCACCTGACTTTTTCTTGTGGGGTTATTGCAAACAGGAAGTCTGCAAAGCAAAACCAACAAATTTTAATGAACTAAGGCAATCCATTCGAGAAACAATTGCGGCTATTCCTGTCTCAACTCTCCAAGCAGTAATGAACAACTTTTTGGTAAGATACCGCACATGCATCAACGAGCAGGGGGGGCATTTAAATTCCATTATTTTTAAAACTAATTAAGCCATATTTAATAAAATTGAATGAGCTTTAACATGAATAAAAGAAAAATGAATTCCATACACTGAAAAAAAAAAGTTTGAGTTTCTTAATGTAGAAAAATTCATCAGCCACCCTGTACTCAACTCTTCTACGTATTCGCTTGCATAAGTGTGCACTAACAGCGGACATCACTAAAATGTATCGACATTGCAGAAATTGTCAACTTATTGTGTGGAGAGGGCATCCTTCAGAGCAAATACAAATTTTTTGTCTTAACATCCCCACATACGGCACTACGCCTGCTCCATTTGTCGCAAAACGGTGTTTGCAAATGCTCAGTGATGCCAATACAATGAAATATCCACTCGGTTCATTGACCATCAAAAGACACTTTTATGTTAATGATTTATTAACAGGGTCTGAAAATTTTGAGTCTCTAGATCTTTTGAGAAGTGAGCTAATTAAAATTTAAATTCGGCCGGATTCACCTTAACGAAATGGTAAATTTTTCGACAGTAAATGCACTGAAAAGTCTTAAGCTTCAATGACAAAAATTCCACTAAAACATTTGTTTTAGATGGCAATTTTAATGATCTGCGAGCCACTAAACGAAACATATTGTCGGTTTCCGCTCGCCTTTTTGATCATCTTGGATTACTAGCCCCACTAGTTATCAAAGGAAAAATGTTATTGCAAGAGCTTTGGATCAAAAACTAGAACGACGAGGACAATATGCTAGTGGTACTAAATGTAAAGTCTAGAGTGGCTCCGCTGAAGACCAAATCTCTTCCACGTCTTGATCTCTCGGCAGCACATCTTCTTTCCAAATTATGGTAAAGAGCAGCCTATGTTGAGTCAACACTTCGAAAATATTATATTTTGAACAGACTCTGAAATCGTTTTACATTAGATTAAAATGCATCCATCCTCACTATAAACCTTCATCGCAACCCGAGTGTCCGAAATCCAAGAGTTGACTGAGAAAGTGCATTGGCGGCATGTGCCAAYAAAACAAAATCCTGTCGATCAAGTGTCTCGCGGTTGTAACGTGTACGAATTGAATAATTCGATATGGTTTGGCGGTCCACAGTTCCTCCTAGAAGACCCTGCATTATGGCCGATTAATAGCCGATTCCAGCTCTCACCAGAAGACGAAGTATTAGAGAAGAAGAAAAAGCAGACGAAGGGTACAGTCTCATCTTTACACCACCGCGGGCGGCGCGCTTCGGCGGATTATGGGAAGCCGCGCTGAAGTCCGCCAAACACCACATCGTTCGGCGTAATTGGCTACGCGCTACTCACAGCAGAAGAGCTAGCAACACTGTCGGCCGAAGTGGAGCCCATCTAAAAACTCTCGCTCCTAGTATCTCTGAGCCAAGACCCCAACGAGGCCGAGGCGTTAACACCAGCGCATTTACTAATAGGATGGTCCCCGCGAGCATTACCCCCAGAGAAGGTGTCAGTGTACCCAGTTCGTTGTTGCGAGAGATGGCAAATTGTTTGCTGTCTCAAGCAACAGTTCTGGCGACAGTGGTCGAAACTATACCAGACGGTCCGTCAAGAGCGCAACAAGTGGCTGCACCCCAAACGCAATACGCAGCTCAACGACCTCGTTCTCTACCACGAGGACAAATTGCCGCCGCAGCAGTGGATACTAGGACGCGTCGTCGCAACCGTCGAAGGGCAAGACGGCACTGTGCCAGTCGCAGACATAGGGACCAAGACGGGCACAATTAAGCGCCCCATCCACAAACTGGCTTTGCTTCTAATTGAGGTTGAAGGAATCTGATCCTGTCAAGGTGGCCAGTGTTGCGTCAAGCGACATATTTATACCTAAAACTAGAAATGTCATTTGTAAAATATTGAATTATTAAAAATTAAGTTAAGAAAATCTGTTATTTACATACTTACCTTAATAATGAATTCATAATACTAATCTATTACTTTTCTTAACATAAGCTAGTACAACGTTTAACGCGAGATAATTACTTACCCCTTTTTGTAACACATACTATACTTACGTTACAACGAGATTAAACCCTTAAYTAAGATTTAGGCTAAGCGATTCCATAAAAAGGAATACAATTTCAAAGTAATCCCGTGTATATGTTTTCACATCTCAAAAACGCTTGACATTTTTCAACAGCTTTTAAACACGAACCGATTTTGATTTGGCACATTATTAAGTGAGGAATCAGACGCATATCTTGTCAAATAAATATTTCGTCCAAATGAAGTTTTTTTTTATGTTATTTAATATTGAGTTTGAGAGCACTGTAAAGTTCTAATACAGTTTTCTCATAAACTACTTCAGATTAATCGATGAAATATTGTGTACCCAAAGTTCCTGCTATACTCGTACCATAAATATTTTTTCATGGTTAATATGTTTAATATTATTATTATTATTGCTGCAGAGCGGACAAGCTCATCAACCAGTTCATTTCCGGCTATTCCTCTGTGATCTGGCACCCGAATATGTTGCACATGGTTGCATTCAGATAGACTATTCAGTCGATCTAAATACTACTGCACCAATAGTGATTTTATATCGTGCGAAGAGATCGCTTTGAGTTCCGCTTGGCTGTCGCTTAGTATGGCTATACGATCATTCCGATAGTTGTGTTTTAGGTTTAACTTTACGCATCGGCTTATAGCAAATACTTCTGCTTGGAATATGCTCGGAAACCTACCCATAGGTAGAGAGAGTTTTGCACGTAGTCCTGCGACCCCTGCGCCAATTCTCTCTGACGTTTTCGAGCCGTTGGTGTACCACCTGATTGTTCTATCCCTTAGCAGTAGCTCGAGCGCGAAGTTGCTCCATTCTGCCTTGCTCCTGAGAGTGATCGTCGGACATGTGCGGATAGCTCTGGTACACAGACGCAGGCGAGTCTCTGCAGCTTCGATAGTTGAAGTCCTATCGACGTCTGCGATGCTTTCGAAGCCCAATTCACCGCTGCATAAGTAATAATTGCTCAAACGACAATGGTGTAGAATCATCTGATAATCCTTGGTTTACACCTCAAGGATTTACCAGACAGTCGATTGTACACCATCAGTGGCCTTCTGGCTTTGACCAATGGTCAGGTCAACAATCTGCTTCCATCGCAACGTGGAATCCAGCGTGATAGCCAGGTATTTGCCCATATTGATCATCTCTATCTTTCTGCCACCGAGCGTTAGGTTCTGAGGCCAAGCAGGGGGATCTTCAAGGGATTGATGTTTAGTCCGACGCTACTGCACCAACCCTTGGCCAGGCCCAGTCCCCTTTTGTACGATATTGTAGAGAGTACCTTTAAATTTTCCTCTGGCTATGATAGCATTCTCGTCTACATATCCTTGCCAGCGAATTCCATTGTTAGTTAGCAACACAGGTAGTTCGTCCACGACAGGGCCCCACAGCAGGGGAGATAGAATTCCTTCCTGGGGGCAACCCTTTTTACTTCCGCTAGTCTGGTACGCAGTACGGCCACCAGAGCCATCACATTCTTTTTCTTTAGTGCACTTGCCACGCTCTTCTGAGACGTGTTGTCAAAGGCACCTTCGATGTCTAAGAAGGCGCATAACGTCACCTCTCCAGTTTCAAGCGAACTATGTTTCTCTGAGGTTAGCTGGTACAGAGCAGTATTGCTCGATCTGCCTGCTCTGTAAGCATGCTGATTCGCGTGCAGGGGTGACTTTATCAGAGTCTCTGACCTTATTTCGTGATCCGAGATCTTTTTCGTACCATTTAGTAGGAGTTAGACTAATCAGTCGAACGGATTTGGCCAGTGAGTAGTTCTTCCTTCCCACTTTCGGTATACAGAGGCTATCGCCAGACTATCTCTCATCAGCTGATCAGGGTATGGCAGTAGAACCTGCTCTCCTTGTTACAGAAGTGTTGGAAAGATGTTGTGTGCTCCTGGAGACTTGAATTTGGCGACCATAGCCCACCTGACTGAGTCCGCAGTGAACAGTTTCCTTGCSACTACCCAATCTAGGCGAAACGGCTTATGCTCTGCGACAGGTAGACACTGGTTTTATCAACAGTCCGCGGGAAATGCGCTCGCAAGAGTTCCGTAGCTCTCTCCACCGCATTGGTCGAATAGGTACCGTCACATTTTTTTATCGTTAGATCTGTGTTCATCTTCCTCCTAGCCAGAGCTTTGTGCAGTCCTCCTGCCTATGGTGTAGAAGAGAATTTTCAGGCTGCTTTTACACTCCGCCCAGGTCCCAGTACGCTTGACTTTATCTGAAGAGCTTACGTACTTTTGATCTGAGTTCCGAGAGTTTTTCTGACCACCAGGGACAGTTGCGACCCGTGGTGAACGTCTTTAAGGGGCGGCTGCAGTGGTACGCATTTGTCACGACCTGGTTTAGAGTAGATAGCCTGCTCTCCAGTCCCAAGGCCGTTGCAGCTCTAACTAGTTTCCCTTCCCCTTTCAGATATTTCTCAAACTGGAGAGATCCCATATTACCTTTTTGCAGCCCATGTTGATACCCCTGACCTCTCCTCTGTGGACCCATGGCTCCTGTATTAACAGGATGCCCAGGTTATTCCCCGAGAACCTGCTCGCGATTACAGCGGACGCTGACTCCGCGTGACGCAGGTTCCCCTGGGCAACCTCTATACCTTCGAGCTCTATAGGATCGGTTCAATGAGAATTGGACCTCATCTGCCCCGTCCCTCTTACCATCCCCTCTTCCATCATCATCTCGTCTACATGCATCTTCTCGGCATCCTTATCGATAGCCTTCGGCTTGTATTGCCTTATGCTTACCGTGCTAAACCGATAGCTCGGACCTTTATAGGACTTGTCGTCCACACAAAAGTTCACCCTTCATCCGGAACCCTCTACTTTGCTGTCGATCACCCGCCAGCCCGAGGTATTGATTCCTCTGTTTTGGTTCCTGGCGAGCCCCAAAACAAAATCGTATAGTTTTCTCTCACATCTTGGGAGGAGTACCGTCATGCTGTGCATGATTGGGATGTCCTCTCCCTCTTGACGAATAGAATAGAGCTTTCCCAGCCCACCAACTTAGAAGCGATCTAACGTAGCCAGTTGACGCTTGCTTTATGATTTCAGTCRACCTGTATGAATCCGCAGTTGAAGTAAACCCTATGGAAGGCTAGCGGGTCTTCACATCCCCTGTACATTTCTTCTATGAGGAGAACTTGCAGAGCGTTAAGCTCCTCCGCTTCCAGAGTCTCCGCCTGGTAGTTCAGAGGCAGCACAGCCATCCGTACGCCTTTTAATTCATCCGCATACCTGCGCTGTCCCTCAATTGCCCGAGGACGATTCGCTACTTGGGCATAGTTGCCCCGTTCCCCCTTGGAAATTTGTGGCTCCTGTAGCGTTATCTGGCTGCTATTGCGTTTGACTGCCGGAGGCACCGTCTTTACGCTTCCAGTCCTCCCGGTTAGATTTGAGTTGTCTGGTCCGGCACTCTGAACCTCGCTGCTCCCCTTACTGCTAGATCGAGTATTTGTGCCTTAACGCACCTTCGAGGCAGCGGAAGCACATTTGCCTCTGACCCTGTTCTTCGCCATCTTCGCCTCTGAGCTGATCCTGCTTTGGGGAGTTTCGCTGAATGAGGGCATGTCATCATCATCTTCCATGGCATGCTCCTTAAACAGCGCCCGCTCCTCAAACAACAGGGCGTTCAGGAAACTAAACTTGCGTTTAGCTCCTGAACATCCCTTGTCTTTACCAGTACCGCTGTTGTTTCGTTACTTCGACATTTGGCCCGGTATTGGGAAGGCTCCGTTAGAATACAGCCGCAATATGAAGCTGGTGATCGARGGTATTAGCTTTGATAGGATATACTTATTGGTCCACCAACTGTTGCTCTTGACTCGAAATTGTTATGCCAAATCATTTTGCGAATGCAACCCTTTCAGTCAAACCATATCCTAACAATTGAAGAAAAAATACAACATTACATTAATATTCTATCAAATACCACTTATTTTTTTCTTCCACTTTTCCTCAACTTTAGAGAAATTGCCACTAAATCTTACATCTTTTTTTGAATTCTTAGGTTTTCTCCTTAAAGTTAAAAGAAAAACATTCACATACATGGGCATTTTGTTATTTTTCTTTTGTTTTATTAAATACTTAGATTTTAAGAATGTTTCTTAAGTAAACCGTTGATTTGGATTCAAAATTAAATATCTGGCCATCGATAGGTTATCAGTAATTAATGCCTTCGTCATCTGTTAGATTATTTTTAGCATTGAGAAAAAGTAATAATTTCTCTTCTTTCACTACACGTCGATGTGATTAACTTACTTGCTCTCCCTCATTGATTTTGCGTATCTGTTTGGCCAGCCATCTTTTACTGAAAATAGTTTGTTTGATTATTGTTATGGTTGCGGAAAACTGGTCGATAGGTCATTTATTTGGTTATTCATTGGTCACAGAAAACTGGAGCATCGGTCATCGCGACACTTTCTATCCGTCATTTGTTTGGTTATTCATTGATCAAAACTGCCTAACTGTCAACTTATTCCTTATAAATAAAACAATTGAAATTTTTATTTTATTTCTTTGCATTTAATATTTTATTTTTTTTTTGTGAAGTTTTCATGTTTATACATATCAGTAATATTTTTATTTTATGATTAGATTTTAAATATTACCTTTTGGATATACATACATATATTATATATTACAAACTGAATTTGCTTTTACAACCAATTTTTTAGCAACATTTATGGTATTTACTTAGATATACTTTTTTTTTTGTTATACTACTTATTAGTATTGAATAATTTAAATATAATAATAATAGTGATTAAGTCGGACTGGAGATTTTTCCTCCGAAATTTGCAAATATCGAAAATGAAGAGAAAGAATTAAATTTTTTTTGTATTTGTTAAAGTATCTACATTAAATTATAAAAATAAATACTGTAATTACTATACGGTACTATTTAAGTTTGTACACTCCAGCTGGCACTCACCCAAGTAAGATATGCAAATTTTTGGTTTGATACATAACTGTGGTTAATCTTGCTTTGAAGTAGATAAAGTCCAGCACACCCAGCGTTAAAGAGTTCGCCCGCGGCTTTAATGAATACACATGTTTACGTTTGAAATAATAATACGAAGTTTAAATATTAACTAATTGTTGTTAACTTACATATTACCACTTTATTAAAAATTTCATCAAGTATTGTCTTGTTAACTTCAGGCATTTGTAAATCGCTTACTTTTTACACCAATTCCGCCAACGAACTCGTCGCAATGCCATGACTATTTGTACCATCCACACCCATTAAGGGTTTTAAAGCCTCCGCGTTCGTGAACTAAAGACAAATACTGGAACATATGTTGAACAATTTTCGGGAACATTACACTACAGCAGCAAATTGCTCGTCGGCAAATGCTGTAAAAAAAGTTGGTACATTTATTGGTCAAAGTGTTCACTCAAAATTTTATGACTGTAACTGTTCTTTAATATATATTATACATGGCCATTAAACGAACATTTACCATAATGTTGCAACCATAGTGTTATTAGATCGTATTCTGGCAAAGGCACTACCAATGCATTGTTATTGGTCAAGCGCCACATATCTTACAAATATAACTTCATACATCAGAATTTCTATCTGCAATTAGAAATAGTTCAATTAATATTTAGAAACATCATATAATCAAGTACTTATATATGCACACAATGTTACATTATTTGACGGCACACCAGTACCTTTTCGACAAGGTTCCTAATGCCTGCTGTAAACGCATATCAGCTATCAACCATGCTCATTTTTTGATTCTCACTATTGTCGGAACTAAAAAAATAAAAAATAAAAAAATGCCTTGTAACACCAGGTATATAAAGSCAAAATCAGTAATAATGCTACTTGCATACACTTACACTAAATGTTATAACATAGAGTAATTTAGGGTATTGTGATATAGGCATACTTTTTTCGATGAACTAATCAACATTTTGAAGAGGAAACTAGTATAATTTCTATTAATGCGATAGGTTCAGGCATTTCCCAACATATTCCGAAATAGTATTGCATTTTTTTCAGTTTTGAGGAAGATATTTGTTTAAAATTATAAAAAGTCGAAAACGTCGGTTTGTAAAAATGGGGTGGTAATGTGATATACCCCATCGGCTAATATGATATACCATACCAAATTACCCAAACCATTCCCAAAAAATTATGGCTTTTATTTAATTAAATTAATTCATTCAATAAAGCAAAAATTCATATATTATATTTTATACAAAAGATAAACAAAACAAAATGATATTATAAAAGAAACAAATAAAAATTCAATAAAGTATGTAAGCATTTGTAATTTGGTATACATAGTAAAATATTTGAAAAGTCATTCACAAGACTCGCAAACGAATATTGCCTGACGTTTAGGGAGGCATTTGCTATGTGCCCAAACTAAGTCGCATTGCAAGCATGGAGTCCAAGTCATGACTTCCTCATCTGCCCCAAAGGTTTTATTGCAAAAAGCGCAGACGTTATCCTTAGTAGGAGGAATTTCTGCCAAACATTTCTCGTCTGAACTGGGTAATATCAAACTTTTATCTGACTCGCTTGATGCACTTTTCCTAGTCTGCTTTAACCGTTGTATTTTCCCAGCTACTTTACCCGGCATTAATGCCCGATTCACGCTTTTCTTCTTTTTGCGGTTTTCAGCATTTTTTTCCTTACTTCCAACGCTACCTTATATGATGTTGTAAGTATTGTCGCTTCTGAACGCTTACCTCTAGAGCTAGTTTTTTGTATCAGCTTAGGTGGAGGTGAGATCTCCCATGGCGTGATTAAGTGCTGCATGGCTGYTTTACTTGTGCTAGCGATCGGTTCTTCTAAATCGCTTTCATCTCTGATTTGTGCGTCATCCGTTTGATGTTTTTCATGAATAAAATCGCTTTCCTGAAACTTGTTCTTATCAAATACATTTGAACCCATTAATCGCTATTTGCGCAGTTTTAACTTTAAGATAAGCTTTTGCAAAGAGTTCTACAACGTCAATTGTGTCACCTTTCGGCCTTCTTCACGCATAAATCGTCTTATTTCCTCATTATAGTAAGTTTAAAGAGGTCCCATAAAGGATTTGTCCAAAGGTTGCATTTTATGCGTACAATGGGGTGGCGAGGATAAAATTATAACGCCATTTTCACGAGCTTTATCAAGAACCTCAATATTTCTTGTATGGCTATAGTGACCATCTAAGATCAAAGGGACTGGGTTCTCCTTAGAAGGATGTGTAAACCGCATAAAATGGTCAAACCACATTGTAAATTTGGAATTTGTATCCATCCGGATATGTGACAGGCAGAATCGGATGTGAAACCGCATAAAATGGTCAAACCACATTGTAAATTTGGAATTTGTATCCATCCGGATATGTGACAGGCAGAATCGGAGCCTGGTGGAGCGTGTTTCATTAAAAGCGGAGAAGGTTTTTTCTTGGAAAAATGAAGTACTGGGGAACAAAGGCACCAAATGCACTCATGCAGCTTACAACTGTTATGAGAGCTCCTCTCTCAGCTGATGTCTTGCATCCAATTTGTCATTTGCCGTTTGCAGCTAAGACTCTTGGCTGCCTACTTTGCACAATAGACACTCCTGTAAACTGTAAAACTTGTTATCCTCATTGAAGCACTGCGTATGCTTATTTCAGTCTTATGTCTTTTAAGAAATGCGCGCAAACAATCCATTCCAGCACATTCCTTCGTTATAGAAAATGGATTCACAATATTGTTGCGCTTTGCTATTTGAAAAGCAAGTGAGAGGACATCGCTACAAGTAAGCCCCCAAAATTTTGCCTCCATATCTTTTAAATGTCTTACCAGCTCCAATTCGACGTCCCTGCTAAACACCGGTCTTCGGCCTAATGGCATAGCTAAAACATCATCGACTTTTTTATCACTACGAGCAGCTCTTTGCAAAGTTGCGAATGGAACACCGTATGTTTTCGATGCCAACAATATTCCCATTTTTTCACCTCTAACAGCTTGGATTGCTTTTTTCATGTTTTCTGTATTCCACTTACGAATTTCCCCCTTTTTCGGCTTGACCTATGGTTGTAATTTTTGTTATTACTTCATTGTTTTTATTAAATACGTTTTTTGTTTAATATAATATAATGTGTTTTTAATGTGATCACATCATTTAATCATCATTTTAATGATATCACATTGAACAACTATTACCATGTCACGTTACCCAAACTAGAGCTTTTATGAATTAAAATTTTTTCATAGTAATTAATTACATAAAAATATATAAATTCTTGAAGAGTTTTTAAATTTATTTACCAGTAGCCAAATTAAAATATAAGAAGTTAAAAATCTACACAAATTTTGGAATTATCTTCTTTTGAAGAGCACGCTAAATTATTGACGACTGTGAAGCCGAAAATGTTTTTGCACACTGATGGTAATCTAAGCGCTGTGTGTCATCCGCTGCTTTGCAGTAACACTTTTTTACCGTTGCCATATGACTCATGAAAATATTCTCGTGCAGGCGTGCATAGTTTAGAAAATACGCTGGTATATCACTTTACCAACCCATATTACAATACCCTAAATTACTCTACATTTTCAAATAACTTGAAGTTCAATCGCATTTTCTTATTGAGATTACTAGCGGAGATTAATATGCGACGCGTTTGTTTGCTGTATTTCACACTGAGATTCACCGAAATCTAACAGCGAATTGTTGCATGGTATTCGTAGGAGTCACGATTTTTTAATAACACTATTAACTGAATCTTTAAGCCTTTTCTTATTGAACTATCCTGTGAATCTGTTACTATTGGTGCGCCCACGCACCGACGGAAGAGAAGGACGATGTAACCAAAGATGCCTTTTATGAGTGCTTGGAAAGCACTTCTGAGAGCTGCCCCCGCTACGATGTCAAAATCGTGCTTGGCGACTTGAACGCCAGGGTGGGCAAAGAAGGTATCTTTGGCACTACGGTCGGTAAATTCAGCCTCCACGAGGAAACAACCTCGAATGGGTTGAGGCTGATCGACAGGGGCCCGAAAATGGTTATCTGAAGTACTAGATTCCAGCATAAGAAGATACATCAAGCTATCTGGCTGTCTCCGGATCGAAAAACCACCAACCAGATCGATCATGTTGTGATAGACGGAAGACACGTCTCCAGTGTTTTAGATATGCGCATGCTCCGAGATCCTAACATTGACTAGAACCACTATCATGTTGCAGCCAAAATTCGCACCCGCCTCTGTGCAGCAAAAAACGCACGCCATCAAACACAAGGAAGGTTCGATGTCGTGAAGCTGCACTACAGACAGCCGAACGATTTTGTACTCGGCTTACACTCCTGCTCTCTGAGAGCACTTGTCAACAACTAGGTAGATATAAGGGAACTATGGGACGGCATTTCAAACTCCTTACGTACAGCTGTAACTGAAACCTTTGGTTTTTAGAAAGTGCAAAAGAACAGCTGGTACGACGATTAGTGCCGTGTCGCAGCGGAGAGAAAACAGACTGCCTCCATCGCAACGTTACGATCGTCGTGCGGGATGGGATAGATACAGAGAGTTAAAAAGGAAAGCGAGACGCGTTTGCAGACAGAAAAAGAAAGTGGCCGAAATGTATGAGTACGAAGAGCATGAKAAGCTGGCCGACAGGGGTAATGCTCGAAAGGTTTCAAGACCGGAGCATACTCTTGTAGAACCCCCAAGGGTGATCTCGTTACCGATGGCCAGAGCATACTTAAATTATGGAGGGAACACTTCTCCAGCCTGCTGAATGGCAGTGAACGCACAACGCGAGGAGAAGGCGAACGTTCCATTGACCGACCAGGAGGAAGTGCGAATAGCAATTACCCGCCTGAAAAACAACAAAGCGGCGGGGCTGATGGATTGCCGGCCGAGCTATTCAAACACGGCGCCGAAGAACTGATAAGGAGCATGCATCAGCTTCTTTGTAAAATATGGTCGGACGAAAGCATGCCCAACGATTGGAATTTAAGTGTGCTATGCCTGATCGTCAAAAAAGGAGACCCCACAATCTGCGCCAACTACCGTGGGGGAGTCAATATTGTATATAAATTTCTATCGAGCGTGTTGTTGTTAAAGCCCACCGTCAGCAAGCTGATTGGACCTTATCAGTTTGGTTTCAGACCTGGAAAATCAACAACCGACCAGATATTCACGAAAAGGAGCTGCCTTTATGCCGCGATGTCTGAATTTGGTATCCCTGCAAAACTTATACGGCTGTGTAAGCTGACGTTGAGCAGCACCAAAAGCTCCGTCAGAATGGGGAAAGATCTCTCCGAGCCGTTCGATACCAGACGAGGTTTCAGACAAGGCGATTCCTTATCGTGCCACTTTTTCAACCTGCTTCTGGAGAAAATACTTCGAGCTGCAGAACTAAATAGAGAAGGTACCATCTTCTATAAGAGTGTACAGCTGCTGGCTTATGCCGATGATATTGATATCATCGGCCTCAACACCCGCGCCGTTAGTTCTGCTTTCTCCAGACTGGACTTCACTTGGAACATCTAATTGGCGCCATGTAGCGAAAAGAAGAAACGACTGGCGAGCGGTTGTTAACTCGGCTATAATCGCGTAAGCGATGACTACGCCAATCAAGAAGAACAAGAAGGAAATGCGTAGCTGTATCTCTTAAAATAATTTTAATTTTTTAAAATCCCTTGGAGGATATGTTCTTAAGGATGCAAACTTTAAATATTTGAAAAAAAAATCGAATTTTTCAAAATTCTAGAGTAAAATACCCTCTTCTGGCGGGTAATTGCTATTCGAACTATTCGTCATCGATTAGGGAATCGGGTTTGCCTTCTCCTGGCGTTGTGCGTTCACTGCCATTCAGCAGGCTGGAGAAGTGTTCCCTCCATAGTTTAAGTATGCTCTGGCCGTCGGTGACTAGATCACCTTTGGGAGTTCTATAAGAGTACGCTCCAGTCTTGAAAGCTTCTGTAAGCCGCCGAATTTTTTCATAGATTTTTCGAGCATTACCCCTGTCAGCTTATCAAGCCTTGGAACTCACGCATTTCGGCCTCTTTCTTTTTCTGTCTGCAAATGCGTCTCGCTTCCCTCTTCAACGCTCGGTATCTATTCCATCCCGCACGTGTTGTGGTCGATCCTAACGTTGCGAGGTAGGCAGCCTGTTTTCTCTCCGCTGCGACACGGCACTCCTCGTCGTTCTAACTGTTTCTTTGCACTTTCCGAAAACCAATGGTTTCGGTTGCAGCTGTACGTAATTCCGTCCCACAGTTCTTTTATACCGAGTTGTTGACGAGTGCCTCTCACAGAGCAGGAGTGCAAGCCGAGTAAAAAATCGTTATGCTGTCTGTTGTGATTGCAGCTTCTCGACATTAAACCTTCCTTGTGTTTGWTGGCGTCCTTTTTTTGCTGCASAGAGGCGAATCTTGGCTACAACAAGGTAGTGGTCCGAGTCGATGTTAGGACCTCAGAACGCACGCACATCTAAAACATAGGAGACGTGTCTTCCGTCTATCACAACATGATCGAACTGGTTGGTGGTTTTTCTATTCGGAGACAGCCAGATAGCTTGATCCATCTTCTTATGCTGGAATCTAGTACTACAGATAACCATATTTTGGGCTCCGGCGGAGTCAATTAGCCTCAACCCATTTGGGAATGTTTCCTCGTGGAGGCCAAAAGTATTATAATTGAATTTTGAAGTGGCTCTTTTCTTCCTTTTGTGGATGGCGATACTTCTGCCAAGGAAAAAAGTGAAGTCAGAGGAAATAAAAGATTAAAATATTAGCCACAGATATTATATACATTTTTGAATAATTTTTTACTGAATGCACACATTTTTTGTAACGATATACCAACAACGTATGATGAGTAAACATAGGTAGAGCTAATTGGGGAGCAGCTTTAAAAGAGAAGTTAGATTCTCTTAATAAATCATTACAGGAACATTTATCCCAATTCAATCAATCTTTAGCGTGCGAGTATGTGTGTACTGTATGAGTAAAATTAAATCTAAAAGCTGTGTTTAGTAATGTGTTTCAACATAGTAAAGCCAACAATGTGTTTCACCAAATACCAAGTTTATTAAAAATTTCAATTTTTGTTTAAAGAGACGTGCAATGATTTCATGGYGGTGCATCGTTGTTAGCCTACAACTAACCATCGGCGTCGCGCTGCGCTGCTACCGTTCTGCCACCACCAGTCGTTCACCGTGTGATCGCAGTTATGCCGACACAGCGGTTCACATGGAATATTTGGCAGTCGACTGCGTGAACATAATTATGTTGCCACAGCGGCTCGTGTAAGGTATCGGATTACATTAGTGTGAGCGACCTGAGTCAAGGCTGCGTCGACAGATGTTTCGTCGACTAAATGGTCATCGTGAGAGTTAATTCACGATAACTCCTCCCCTTCTAGGTGGGGAACGTCCTCGGTCCTCGTAGCTGCGTTTTTAAAAGCCACTTCTACTACTTTGGTTATGGAAATTCTCCTCCTGGACTTGGCCATACGCCGTAGTACGAAGATGGCCAGTCCCACAGAGAAGGACACCAATAGCTGTCACACTTACTATATGACCTTGCTCAACACTTCGTTGCAGATGTTTTATATGTTGAAGATTCTGTTGGTTTACTGGTGGAGGTAAGGCGTACTCAATATCTCGGAGTGTTGAGTTAAGTTCATTGTGGAGGCCCATGGCGTTTCAGGCATAAGAGTCGCCGTGGCGTTTTCATTGTAAAATATCGTGTCATTAATCTTTACACGATCCTTGAAGACAACTAGGTAGGTACCGTTTACTGTGATCGGAGCCTCGTTATTTTCTTYTATGGTAACCAGCTGATCGTTAACGATTACCAAACCATCACTTATTGRTGCGATCGGTGGGAGGTTATTAAATGTTGTGCTGCAGTTGGCGGTGTTGCGTGTCATAAGTTGTAAAGCGCATGACGTCCCTGATGATGCTAGGCAGAACGATGGTGTAGTATCGTTGCAGTTAGAAATTCGTATAGTGTCAGGTTAGTAACGTGTTTGATGTGTCGAAGTTCTCCCAGATTACAAGTTTCCCTTCAACAACCGGAATGTACTTTGCCTTGGAGTAGTATATTATCCGTCCCGTCGATGCCGATACTAATATGGCTATAACCAATTCTAAAGTAATCCTAAAAGCATATACATTTTTAAATCTAATAAATGATCCTGAAAGGATATTAAAATTTTTTGTCTATCTAATTTCAGCGAAGGTTGTCCTTATGGACCCTCCTCCCTCTTATAAGCACCGTTGTGCCTAAGTCTCTTTCAACGYTTTCTTCGGTATAGAGAGGAGTCAGTTTATTGCCTGAAACTCTCTATCCTGTCTCTGTTTATTTTGGTTTATTAATTCCTTATCTTGTGCGTTTTTCAGGCGAGATGATATCTGTGTGTTGGCTTTTGCCGAACGAAAAATGTTAATGGGTTTCTCCCCAGTCACCGTATGAATAGAGTTATTATATTTTATTGTGGCTAGAAGGACTATTTCCTCGATATCATCCAGTTTTTGATCAAGTTTAAGGCATCGCGATATTTCCATCCGTGTGCTGTGGAATCCCTCTACCTGGCCGTTTGATGTACTGTGTAAGGGTGGGGCATTCGCAATGTCTATGTCGAAATGGTTTTTTAGAATGGCCTTAATGCTGTGCGAATTTAGTGACTTTTCGTTGTCACAATAAATGGTTTTCGCACTTGAAAACAAGTTTAGTAACTGTAAAAGCTGTGGTTTTACATCCACTATCGTTCTAGACCTAAGTGACTGCACTATCGCAAACTTTGAAAATTTGTCGATGCAAGTCAGAAAGTTGTTGTTGTTGTTTTAACGGTTATCAGTCCCCGTTGGGATGGTGATAGCCATCTGTGTTGTCGTCGATGTCATCTAACRGGAGGCCCAGGAAACGTGCTGTTTCGACGGGGTCGGACCAGAGGGAAAAGGGTGTTAGATGGGTGGGGTTGGTTGGGCATGCAAAGAGGTGGTCAGTGTCATGCGGCGACTCGTTGCATGCA
>NW_017534449.1:37196-40874 GCF_001853355.1 Bactrocera latifrons
TTTTCCCCATGTGCTGCCGGCTAGCGACTTGAGGATTTTGTTGCGGCTCTGTACTTTGGCGATGATCGCGGTCGTGTGTGGAGAGAAGGAGCATAGACTGTCGAAGGTAACACCTAAAATTTTAGGGTTATTGACAGTCGGAATTTTGACGCCGTCGACTGCAATATTAAGTTCCAGTCTGTACTCCTTCGTCCAGTGCGTGAATATGGTCGCTGTGAATTTGGTAGGGGAAAGTTAGAGGTTCCGTTGAGTGAGGAGTAGTTGTTTACCTTCGAACACATGCCATCGATTCCATTGCCTGACGTCAATATTGTACAATCATCAGCGTWCGAGGTTATGGAAACCCCCTCTGGTGGTTGCGGGACTTTCGARATGTAGAAGTTAAACAGTAGCGGGGAGAGGACACCACCCTGCGGAACCCCCTGTTTAATTCTTCTCAGTTTAGATGTTGCGCCTCGCAATAGTACGGATGATTGGCGACCGTTCAGATAGTTCATGGTCCACCTCTTGAGCCCTGGAGGAAGTGAGGTTTTCTCAATGTCCAGCAGCAGCGTTGTGTGATTGACCATGTCAAAAGCTTTTGACAGGTCCAACGCTACGAGGATCGTTCTCTCACAGGGTGGTTTCTGGTTGAGGCCACGAACTATCTGAGCGTTTATGATGTTAAGTGCTGTGGTGGTACTATGCATTTTACGGAATCCATGCTGGTGGCTGGCTAGGCTCAGGTGGTGAGTGAAGGTCGGGAGTAACAAGGCTCAAGTGTCTTCACTACTGAGGAGAGGAGAGTTATCGGGCGATAAGATTCCCCTTTGTTGGCGGGTTTCCCAGGTTTCAGTAGTGGGACCGCTCTTCCGACTTTCCACACATCGGTTATTTGAAGAGTGGTAAGTGACAGGTTGAGGACCTTGGTGAGATATTTTACTCCCGTCGAGCCGAGATGCTTTATCATTAGCATGTTGATTCCATCAGGGCCAATGGATTTGGAAGATTTTGCTTTGTTGATGACACCCTGAACCTCTTCATCGGTGAAAGTAAGTGGCGCGCCGTCGTTTGGCATTTTRCGCAGCCGTCGGTTAACACATCGTTTGGCTTTGTCTGCCGAAGGGTGCAGTGTAAACTGCCGGCTAAAATAGCTCGCGCACTTCTTCGGGTCCGAAGAGGCATGACCATKGAATTGAACTTCAACTCGGTCGTCATGACTCTTCGGGTTGGACAAAGCTTTGACAGTAGCAAACAGCTTATTCACACCGGTGGAGAGGTTGCAGGACTTCAGGTGCTCTATCCATTTCGTCCGCTTTTGCTGGTTTACCATACGCCGAATCTCCAAATTGAGATCCCTTATTCGGGGATCCCCGGGATCGGCATGGCGTAAGGTGTCGCGCTCATTAGCTAAAACGGCTGCTTCGGCTGGGAAGTTAGGGATTTCCGCTATTCGTCCAGCTGGTATGAAGCCAGCGGTAGCTGCTGCGATCACCTTGCGGAATTGACGTTCGCCAACGCATACGTCGGTAGGAATGGGTAGAGCGTTGAAGGTGCTCTCAGTAAATTCTGTGAAGCCGACCCAGTTAGCTTTGTTGAAGTTAACGAAGGTGCGGTTGTCCACAGAAACGAAATCGGCAGGTTTCTCGATCGAGATAATTATGGGCAGGTAGTCTAATGCGAGAGTTAGCATAGGTCGCCAGGTTATGCTATTTATCAGACCACCGCTAGCTATTGTAATATCGGGCGAGCTACTACAAGTGCCCATAATTGGGGTGGGGGCTTCGTCATTCATTGTGCAGAATGTCGAATCGTCAATCTGTTCCGCCAGCTCCATCCCCCTACGGTCATTTGACAGACAGGAATGCCAAAGATCGTGGTGCGCGTTAAAGTCGCCTTGCACCAAACGGTTTTCACCACGAAGTAGCGCACCTATATAYGGGTGATATCCTGTAGGGCAACATGTAACTGGGGGGATGTATATATTAAAAATTTCGAGCTCGACACCGCCTGACCGTACAGCTATGCCCTGACATTCTAGGGTAGCGTCCCTGCTTTCGATGTCTTCATCGATTAGACGATACTGCACGGTGTTGTGAAGGCTAGGCCACCACCATTATCTCGCTCGCGATCTTTACGTATAACGTTGAAACCTGCACAACTCAGAAGATCTGAGCGGCTGTTTAGCTTGGTTTCTTGGACCGCAGCTATCGATACGCGCTCCCGATTCATAAGTGCAACTATCTCCTCGATCTGGAGTCTGTTGCAGTTAAATTGAAGTAGCCGGGTTTGTTGCGGGTGTCCGTGGGTGATCCTGGGAGTGAGGGAGGGACGTGTGGGTGGTATTTGTTGCAACTGCAGAACCCGCCGGGGCGGTTGTCACACTAGGGTGTTTGTTGGCGACGCCACTGTAGTGTGTTGCGGGGGCAGACTCCTGCAGCATGGGGCAACGTACGACTCACTCCACTCACGTGTGGTGCGCAGCCCGGAACACGCCGGGAAGTGACACCAGCCAGCACAATAGTTGCACTTGACTGATGTGACGTTCCGACGTATGGCGGTCTGACACACGGAACAGACTGTGCGAATAACCAAGAGGTGCTGATTGGTTCTCGCACGTGGATTGGAACGGGATGAAGGTTGAAGGGGGGGACAAGTCAGATTGGGAGCTATGTTGCCTAGTAGAGCTCCGGGGGACCGTGGAGGTGGACTCGAGGTGGGTGGCGGCGCAGCGCGCGAACTATGTGCTGATTGCACAGCCGTAGAGGCTAGCGTCGCAGTATTGCGTAGGCAACAAGGGGCCACGTAATGTGTGGTCCACTCCCTATGGGTCTTAAGGCCTGAACAGGTCTTAAGAGGGTTCCATCCATTGCATGTGTTGCACCTGACCTAGGTGGAGTTTGGATGGAGCCTTTTCGCGCAAACGCAGCAGAAGAMTTCCTCCGGGCCCGGGTTGGACTCAATGCCAGCACGAGTCAGGAGGATAMGGAGCAACCCTGCTGCAAGGCGTTGCTCCAGTGAYRACRCACACAAATCAACACTCACCGATCCAAACGGGGTTAGATCGCTGAAAAAACAACCCTTGGTCGAATGGAATCCGAGTCAATTCCGGTAACGTAAAACCGGCTGTCGTGGGAATTGTACTTTAATCAATCAGTAATTAATTAAGTCAGAAAGTACTTTAATCCGGTGGAAAATATATCAATGTGGAGGATTTCTCCACTTTCACAGCCTCCTGTAGGAGTGTCACCAAATCGTCCGTTGTTTGATATGAAATGAGTTGTCGTGTTTTTTTTCTAAAAATTATGAAAGTTCTTCTCTGCGGCTCTACACCCTTTTCTATAAGGACCTGGTTGCGGAAGCAATTTACCGGCTTAACGGTTTTTTCGATTGTATTGGTTGACGTCTCTTCACTGTGAATTGTTTCAAGACTTGCACTATCTAGGGCGTTTATGTGCTGCCTAGATAGTGCGTCTGCAACCACATTTTCTTTACCCGGTTGGTAGATGAGCTTCGCGTTGCACTCATCAATGAAAGCTTTCCATCTCCTAACCGGACCGAAACCGAAACCGAAAACCTATAAAGTGTCATAACTAAGCGATAAATAAAGATATTAAAATGAAATTTGGCGTAATTTCTTTGGAAGAGTGGGCGTGGCACCGCCCCCTACTAACTTTTTTGTACATATCTCGAAAACTA
>NW_017534449.1:41154-46004 GCF_001853355.1 Bactrocera latifrons
AATTTTACGGAAGAAATGTCAGAAGAAAGTTGCATCCAGACTTTTTGTAAAAGTTGAAAATGGGCGTGGCGTCGCCCACTTATGGACCAAAAGTCATATCTCAGGAACTACTCAACTGATTTCAATGAAATTCGGTACATAATATTAACACCCTGATAACACGTACGAAGTGTGGGTGAAATCGGTTCACAACCACGCCTGAAATCTCGATTATCACTTTATCATGCGAGAGTATAAAATGTTCGGTGACACCCTTCCTTATTTGTTTCCTATGTGTTCCTTCAACACGTCGTCTATAGCCCTCTGAAAAATACCGGGAGCATTCTTCAGGCCGAAAGGCAGCCTGCAGAATTCATACTTTCCGTTCTTCACGGAGAAGGCAGTCTTCTCTCTATCGCGCTCCGATAGTTTAATCTGGTGGAAACCTGACTTCAGATCTAGAGTGGTAAAAAATTTGCTCCCGCCTAGATTGGACAATATTCCTGTAATATCGGGGATCGGGTACTTGTCACTGATAGTTTTCTCGTTCAGTTTACGAAAATCTATAACTAATCGTTTTTTCTCGAAGCGGTTTTCAACAAGTCCTTTCTTCTTCACCACCCATATAGGGTTGTTATATGGGGACCTAGAAGGTCGAATRATGCCATTCACCAAAAGGTCTTGAATTTCGTTATTTGCGAAATCCGAAACGCCCAGAGGATATGAGTATAACCTTGAGTATACCGGTTCCTCGTTTTCTGGGCGAATCGTTGCAACTACATTAGTATTGTATGGAAGTGCCTCATTGGGATCTGCAAATACCCCATTTACATCGCCAATTACTTTGACGAACGCCTTTTCTAAATGCTTAGGAATTGACTTGACCTGTAGTTGTAAATGACTTATGTCATGGCTATTGATGAATAAAATAACCTCCTTGTCAAAGTCATGTTTAATCGTGTTTGTCCTTAAGTTTATATTCGCGTGTACTCTGTTCAATAAATCCAGACCAATCACACCATCGAACGATGTCAGATTGGGTAATATAAAAGATTCAGTTACTACTCCGAAAATTTTAACTTGGCATTTTTGATTGATAGGGGTAACTCCGTGAATTGATTTGACTGAAAATGGATTCTGGACCGATTGTATTCCTTTTAACTCCGGTAGGATTTTGATATAACTCTTTGATGCCCCAGTATCGACAAGGAGTTTGACTTCCTCCCCCCTATTGTCCTTGAAATCTAGGGAAGGAGGGAATTTACTCTAAAAAATTTAGCTCATCATTTTGCTTTATGTTGCTTCGTTAAGTAAATCAACTTCGTCATTTAGATGATTTACTMGTTGTAATTTAGGTCCGGAGTATCGTCCCGAATTCGCTGTACGTTTCTACAAATTTCCCTGGGACCTGCTATTTTGATTCTGGGTAGGACTATTGATAAGCGTTTATATTGGGATATGGAGGATCTACTTCCATAGGCTCGACGCGCCTTTGAGCCGAATAGTTATTATTGGTATAAGATTTAAAATTACTAACCGAATTCTGTGGGTGACTGGCCCGCCTGGTTTGCTTAGCGACTGAACAATGTGGATTTTTATGACCCGCACTGGACTCAGAGTTAAAAGTCTTTTGATTACTGGAGTTGTGCCAGTTTTTTTGTTGTACGAACCTTCATGTGATCTATTCGCAAAATTCGTCGCAAAAGGATAGCGTTCGTTATTAGCGTCTACCTCCTGTGCGAAGGCCAGGGCAGATGGAAGATCTGATGGTCTCAACGCGAACAGGATGTCGCCTAGAGGCCTTAAACCTGATATGAATACCCTTAGTGCATCGACTCTATACTTTTCATTTATGGTGTCCGCCACACCGCATTCATAGGACATAATAGTTTTGTTTGCTGCAGAGTTAGCTTCTTTTCTACCCCATCGTAGAATTCTAAGCACGACATTGAACCTTGTGTCAGTGTGGATAGATCTTGCTCGATGAGATATATGGGTCGCTTGTCTGCGTAGGTAAAGTCGAGGCGAGAGATTATTGCATTAAAATTCAGCACCGTGTTGAAGGACGAACGTACTGCGTCGGCTGCACCTCGTACCTTATTTCTAAGAATAGTAACCGCTTGACAGGGGCGTTCGCTGCCATCATATCTTTTAAATAACTCGTATGCATTGTGTGTAGCTTCACGCCAGGACACATAGGCGCCCGGGTGACCCAAAAAATCTGGAAGAGATTTTATTGCATCAAGTGTAATTTCACAAGATATTGCAGGTACGATTGCCACCTTTGTGAATTTTTCAATTTTTGGCTTCGTCAGGGCAACCTGGTTCTGAAWTGCAACTATTTTCTTAACGAATTCTAGTTTTTGGGCAGCTATTGCCCTGCCCACCTCTGCTCTAACCAACTCACCTACTTGTTCAGCGTTCATGATTTGTTCTTCTGTATTCTTAAATTAAATTTTCTGAACAAGTCATCTAACTCCCTATTCATCTACTWCTCGTTAAAATTTGTAATTCAATTTCACTTTATTTTATTAAAAGTTATTCATTTATTCACAGTTCGCAAAAGTTGTATTCTCATCTCCTTATTTCACTTTGTTTTTTTGAAAATAGAACGAGAGAAGCACTTCACTCACCTTTCCATTCTTAARATATCCTTATAATATTGCGGGATTCCAGCTGTTTCACGTTCTAGTCTATCAGGTAGTAGTGCCGAAGAATTCCCCGGATTATCGTTGGTGATTTCGCTCCATCCGCTGCCCAAGGGTAATTCGGGTTAGATAACGCTGCCCAAGGAAACTTCGTTCCTTGGTGACTTAAATCCTCTTCGTTAAGGCTGGAGTGTTCTTTACTGCGTTACACTAATTTGATTGTAAACCTTTGACTTAATTTTCGCGAGCCCCACGTTGGGCGCCTATTAAGCGATTTAAATTTATGGTCTTTATTTATTACAGCTAACTGGCTGTTTGTTTGACGTGAGTATTAAAACTAAACTTTACAATGATTTCTTAGCCTACAAMTAACCATCGGCGTCGCGCTGCGCTGCTCCCGTTATACCACCGCTTTGCCTGTGCGAATTCTATTCTGCAGACATAGCGATTCGATGGAACATTTACAGTCGTTCACCGTGTGAACGCAGTTATGCCGACACAGCGGTTCACATGGAATATTTGGCAGTTGACTGCGTAAACATAATTATGTTGSCTCAGCGGCTCGTGTAAGGTATCGGATTACATTAGTGTGAGCGAYCTGAGTGAAGGTTGCGTCGACAGATGTGTCGTCGACTAAATGGTCATCATGATAGTTAATTCACGATAACTTATATGCAGTACCGACGTTTTGATGTCATTTTTTGCATATCCGTTACCGATTATGGCATCACGCAAGTTAATGCACTCCTCAGTACGTAGTTTTGCTTGTTTAAATTTTATATATAATATCTTAATCTCCCACTTTCACCTTTTACATACATATCCACAATGTACTGATGCAATAATTGTCTACATCGGAGAATGTTGTTGCCTTCATTGGAAAAAATCATCAAYCGATATGCGTAGTAGTTCATAGAAGACAGTTATGTCTTCATCAGTTCTTCACCTGCAAATGAATGTATTTATGAGATAAGCAGAAATTATTGAGTTAAAAAAAATTGTAGGATCATCTAAAACTGGTACCTGTAGTTGGATTCCTTTATTTAATATTTAAATGAGATCTATTTTCTCCTTCCAAAAATATCAACGGATACTGCAAAGCATTGTAAGAACGATGATCGTCTTGAATATTTGCATATTATCTCTGCGTAGTATGTTCTCGACGTTCACATGGGGCATAACAACTGCAATTTCACTTTGTCTGCTTTAATGACAATGACGTAGTTGTTGTTTTGCAGTCTGTGAGATATGGTCTTGAACAATTGTACCGATTAGTTATTGTTTTCAAATTCAGCTCTGGTGGTATATTGAGCGGTGGCAATGAAATTTTCCCAGATGCGCAACATAAACCAGTTGATTCACCTTTGTACTTAAAAGCATGACAATGTTGACACTCATTGACCATACTACCGATCGTGACTAATGGATGTGACGAATATGTTATTTCAGGATTAAGGTGATGCTCGTCCCAATGTTCGATTATCCTGCATACGTGCGTTGGTCGCTTGTCGACGTGCCCCTCGTTGTCTCAAGGTATTAACACGAAGTGTTGAGTGCGTTACCCTGAATTTTCGGTGCAACTTGATTTCTTAAATTTTGATTATCCGCTGATGGTTCTTCGACTGATATATTAAATCGAATATTTGCTGCTCTTTCTCGAAGACGTGGCATTTTTCTGTAAAAATAAGAAACCGGTAAAAAAAAAAAGACACAGCGAGTATGAGTCACTTATTGAATATGAAATTTTACTTAATTAACTAAAAAGATTTATTGTAACACAGTTTGGGTAGAAAACGTGTAATTTCATTTCTTTGCCTTTTTTATTTAACATTTCCAAAAATAATAATATAAAAAATAGTAATAAAAAATATAAAAATCGTTATGAAATCAATGAAATTAATTTGTAGGTTCAGTCACCGACTAGCTCTCGCGCCGATAAGACGTGTCTTTTGCATTTCGAGTGTTTTTTCGAGTGGTTTTTTCGACATTTTCTTTTTTCTGCAGAATATATCGCAGATAAACAACATTGGATATCTGCCACCTATACACCAACGAACCTCTCTGCTTCAGCAAGAAGCGTAGAGTGTGATATTACTTTCCGCGAACTAGAGCCTGCATTACAAAATGCTAAAGGCAAAACACCAGGCATTGATAGGATATCCTACCCGATGCTTTCAAACTTACCTACAGCGGCCAAAGAAAGACTACTCTGCCTGTACAACA
>NW_017534449.1:46659-52054 GCF_001853355.1 Bactrocera latifrons
TGTAAAAAGACAAAATGTATATATCCACAGTTAGTTTTTGAAAATATTGTAATAGAATCCGTAAGCAATTTAAATATTTTAGGAGTATATTTTGATAATAGGTTCAATTTTCAGTATCAGCGTCTTAACCTAAGAAATAACTTAACAAAAAGACTACACATAATTAAATATTTAACTAGTAAACGATCTTTTATTCCTCCCAACCATCTAATAAACGCTACAAGAGCTTTAATACTCGCTAAAATCGACTACGGTTTACCTATTTTTGGATGGTGCGCAAACTCTAATTTGAAAATTTTGGAACCTCCTTGTCATGCAGTGAGCCGTCGAAGTATAAACGCTTTCCCTACATCACCTATCAAGTGTATCTTGGCGGAATGTGGAACACTAAAGGAAAAGGTATACGAACGAACGATGCAACTAATTCCAAAACTGATATACTCTCCAAATGCCAGCTTACATAAAACCGTAATTTACGCGTCACGACATAAACGGGACTTCAGGCTAAAATCCACTTTACGCCGTTGTATCAAATACGGAAAAGACTTAAACATATATCCGCCCCCAAAGTACAAGAGGGTCAACAAACAGTCGGAGTAGTTGTTAAAAAAGGAAACTATTAACATGTTCCTGCACAACTTCAAAAAGAGCAACACTAGTAATTTAGTATTTCAGAAACTCTTCTTAGAGTTGATGAAAACTTATGAAGAAAACAATTGGACTGCAATTTACACAGACGGGTCCAAAGCGATAAACACAGCTTTTGCTCTCAGCAAACCAAATGGAGAAGTTATTACAGCCGAGGCTTTTGCCGTTTTCAAAGCACTAAAATATGCGATACATAGCAAAGGAAAATTTGTTATTTGCTCGGACAGCTTTTCTTGTCTTCTACTGTTTGTAACATCCGCAACGATGCCTCACTTATCTCGAATATTCGTGACCTGTGCGTTAAATACAGTCATAAAGTTGCCCAACTCTGGGTATCAGGACATGTTGGTATTATGAGAAATGAACACGCAGACCACGCAGCTCGGTTTTTTGAATCAGCGCCAACCAAACGATATGAGCCACACGATAGAAACGACCTCTGTAATATGCTGGACCGCTACATTCACGAAATTAAACACACGGAATGGAAACGTTTCGACCATGGGTACTCTGCCTTCAATCCCACAAGGACAAAAGTTGTATATCCTAGGAATATATCTCGCCTACAAGCTACCATCTTCACAAGTCTAAGGATTGGCCACACACAACTCACACATCAACACCTTCTTACTGGCAAAGTACAACCATCTTGCCCTCTCTGCGCTAGCACACTATCACTTCACCACATCTTTAACGAATGTTCGGCTTTAGCGAGTATTAGGCAAAAGCACAATTTTTTTTTTCCAAACTATCAAGTTAAAACTTCCTTCGTTTGCAAATATTATAAGCATTTATAATTTTATTACTGATTGTTTCCTACAAAATAAAATATAACTTTATGTTTAGCTGGTACCCTAAGATATTTGTTTGTTCAGAGTCGATGGCTTTATTAGCTCGTACTTGCTTTTTTTTTAAATTAGGTTTAATACTACTTTGTATATTTCTCCTAATAAATAAATAATATGTAGGTTAGGGTATTTGTTAATGAACGCACGTGTAAGTTTAATAAAAAATATTCGAAGCCGCCCTAAATTCGCAAAATGTATAGTTTTTTCTGCACACTTCAAAACTCTTCGAACACAAATTATATTTTGATATAATATTTTAATTAGAACACAACTTGAAATCACACAATAATAACATAAAACTGCGAAATATTTTTCTCAATTGATCGCAGCACCAACTGTCGGGATAAAATAAAATTAAAATAGAATAATATTGAATATTTGATACTGCGATGGTAGCGCAGTCTGCCAGATTACTCTTTCCAATGGCTAGTTTAGATGGCGGTGCTAAAGGAATCGAATTGTGCCATTTCGGTATAGAATTTATGCACCTAAAGGAGACTTCTTTTCTCTTGTATTTTACCAGAAACGCGTAAATTATTTTGATGCTTACTCTGTTTTATTATTATAATGTGCAGCAACAATAACCAAACAAAACTTCTGCTAGACCYTCTGGTCTAGGATTTTGAAAAAATCGATTTTTGCATATTTTGAAAGTTTAGACCTTCAAAAATATGACCTTGGAAGAGTTTTTCAAAACTCGACTTATTTTCGGAGATACTGACGATTTTGTTTGTTTGAAAAGTGATAAATAAAAAATAAAGTAAAGAAAAATAAAAGTTGGAATAACTTATTAACAAAATACAAAGAAATAGATGAAAGTTCTACATTAGAAATAAATTCCAAGAAATGTTCCGCTTGCCTGTGGCACATCGAACGCACATGTGTGTCGTGTATAGGGCCCATAATAAGCCAAAAATAGACATCGTTTGGCCTTGGGATTTGTTGATTGTCATTTCAAATGCCAATCTAATCGGAAACTGAATTCGTTTGAATTGAATTGGCACAACTGTATGTATGATAGAAATCCATGCTATTAATATGATTTCACCTTTGAAATTGTTATTTAAAATGCTGCGTTCCATAACGTTTTTCATCAATTTTCGAATAACATCTCGCGCACTGTTTACAGCCATAGCGGGTTTAAATTACGAAGCACGATGATTAGAGTTCCAACCTTCAATTGTAGATTATGCGGTGTCAAGCCTGGAAAATCTAGTGAGTTCAAAAATTCTGTGGGAAAATTGATAGATTCACTGGCATAGCAAACGGCACGATTCCGAGTACTTTGGCGGAGGGGTAAAAAAACGGAATTTCCGTAGAAATGAGGTATGTACGAATAGGGGGGGAGCTTCTCCAGAGGAGCCAGAGGAGGAATATCCAAAAATAATATAAAAATAACTAATATATTTTAAAATATTCACGTTTAAAAATTCAAAAATTTGCACTAAGAACACATATTATTTCTCTATGTTTCACTAAATTTTTTCACGGTTTTTTATATGTATATTTAAATATACACTGTAAGCATTGAAATAACCTCACATTTCATATTTTTTTTGTAAGTTTTCAGCTAAATTCAGTAATTAAAAAATCACTTATCAAATTTATGGCTGATAAGTTTAGAGCGTTTATATTTACGAAGAAAACCAGCTTTGCCACAACTTAAAAACCAAAAGTGAAGAATTTTTCAGCGTTTTCTTTGTTTGTACTTTCGAGTGATTCTATTTTCTTTATTAACTATAAAAAAACGATTAAGAAGATTTTTCAAGATAAAATTTAATATGTGAACACTTTTCCATATTCATACATATATGAATATATGAATAATATGTGATTTAAATTGAATAAACACAGATAAGTAAAATCGTGTGATAATATTATACTATTTATATGATTGTAATATAACATTTTTATTTACATATTATAATTTTATACTATCCTTATGCTTCTGCGTTTGGAGGCCTTCGGCCGCGCTCTAAAAAAATAACCCTGGCCGAGCGAATACCCGGGGTGACTAAAGGACTTTAGCGTAGTACTCCTTTCTGAGTAGGCGGCCTTCAGCCGCGCTTTAAAAAAATAACCCTGKCCGAGCGAATACCCGGAGTGGCTGAAGTACTTTCGTTTAATACTCCTTTCTGCGTTAAAAATAAAACAAAAATATTTCGAGTTTTTGTTATAAAGTGGTTATATTTTTTGGTTATCATGCACTAATATTGAAACAAAATTTGTGTTTTCGTTATAAAATGGATAAAATTTAGTTATTATATCGGTCAGCAATTTCCATTTATTTTTGATTATACATTGTTTTGTATTTTAGGTGGCGATACATACATATACTATACAATTTTTATATTTAAAATTTGAGTTTTGCATATACTATATAGTGGTTATATTTGTTGGTTATCATGCACTCATATTGAAACAAAATTTGAATTTTCGTACTGTACTTATATACTTTAAACTTTATTACGTAATATTATTATATAATATTAATTATAATATTATTATATAATATTACTTCTGTCTCTTATACACATCTAGATGTGTATAAGAGACAGATTACTAATACATGCATATAATATTAATTATTTGCTTAATAAATTTAAAAATGAAAATATCCATATGCATGAATAGAGGAATTTCAGCGAATTGAATTATCATCACATGGCAATGTGTGTTTAATCAACTTAAAAAAAATTAAACCTAAAATAATAATAAACTAAATAAAATAAAATAAACCTATATACAGTGAACCAATAAAGTTTACATACACATTACAATTTTGTGGTTTTCTATCCATTTCAAGATCTGTAAATTAAACATTAAATATAGCATATCAAAATATGTATTTTTACACAAATAAAAAAATTAATGCTAATGTTTAAAATGCGCCTAATTCATATCAAAAAAGTTTACGTCCACCAATGATTTTATATATACATCAAAGGTAATTACAACAGTTATAGCGGTTTTTGGCGTGCATTTTGTTGCTATTATTGTCCCTAGACGTCGATGTATGCTCCCCACTCGATTTCTAGTATTATTTTCGGATATTTTGACCAACTTTTTTTGGCCTTATTTTGAAGAAATTCGATGTTTTCGAATACGGTTTTACAAAAAGCTCTAGATATTTTGATTAGGATTAATGTATAGTGATTGCGGGACCTATGGAGTTATTTTTAATTAGATAAGGCGTGTGTTTTGGGTCGTTATCCCGTTGTAAATAGAAGTGGCTGGTATTAACAGCCGATTTATGCCCACTTAAAATTTAAATTCGTTTCTTAAAATGTTCAGATACCTATGCTTATCTATTTTTTTTACTAAAAAAAAACAAATGTCAAACTCCAGATGCAACCATCCGCCACCAAACAAAACATTACCCCCGCATGGCCTTACCGTTGGCAATACTGCCAGAATATGGGCATACTAAATCATATTTCACTCTACGTAGTGTTTGTGTGGTATGTGCTGACTTACATCTGCTTCGAAATGCACCCTTAAGAAAGAATAATAAAATAATATATATAGTTTAAAAAAACTAAAAAACACGCTTTTAAAGCATATCAAACTAAAAAGTGAAAAATAATTCTTTGTATAAACTAACAAAAATAATGAAGGAAAAATTCTTGGATTATTGTGAAAATAGCGTGGAATGCTCGATGTATGAAAAATATGTCACAAATCACTCCACGCTTTTCTCACAATAATCCAAGAATTTTTCCTTCATTATTATTGTTAGTTTATACAAAGAATTATTTTTCACTTTTTAGTTTGATATGCTTTAAAAGCGTGTTTTTTAGTTTTTTTAAAYTATATTTATTTTTAGTTTTTTAGTTTGATGTGAGAAACCCTAAATTTGTTAAAATATGAACTATGTATGACATGTTGTATTGGTTAAG
>NW_017534450.1:0-2847 GCF_001853355.1 Bactrocera latifrons
CAACCAAGCATCATTAAAATCTAACCAAGTATTAAACATTTTCATGCTTGCAACATACCACTGTAATAGTAGTGTAATAGTTTAATACTAAAAATTTAGTACATTTCTTAGATTTATATCAAACTATGAATATAGTCGTCGGTCGCAATATATGCATATTTGAACGTGTGCATGCACATTTACAAGGTTTGTTGGAAAAGTAAGTTACTATTAAAATTTAGCAAGTTAATTCGATGTGTATGACCTTCTAATTTGTTGCAAAAGTTTATTCTGCTTACATAAAGGTTATTTATTAAGAGCTTAACCATAATTTTTAGTCCCATCATGGAATTTCCTTGGAAATATCCTAAAATAAATTCCCTTAAAATTTTTTATTACATACCTTCTATGAAAATTCTAAAGCCTTAATTAAAAAGCCGAATATCTCTAGAAGTATTAATGATACCGATTTTGACTTCGGGCCTTTTTTGCAGCAAATAAAATTTCCTACAAGTCTGGTATGTTAATTTCTTCTTTAGCACATATAGATAGAAAAAATGGGAGTTTTGTGGAAAAATCAGGTATAGAGCGTCGTACTACCTCGTGAGAGTGAGTTTTGACTTTGCGATGTGCACTTTTGTAGAGTGTTTAATTCTGAGGAATAAATCCCTAAAGCAAAGCCTAAAGCAAAAGCGATGCCATAGAATGCCTCTGAGCTATAGAAATTTAAAGATAAAAAATCACGATTGTCGTGTATTTTCAATGGAAAATTTTTACATGCCTTGGCCAGTCCTTAATGCTAATATAATATTAAGGCCTCAAATTCTAAGGGAATATTTTTTAGGTTATTTATAAGGAAATTTCATGATGGGACTGAAACAAATGAATGGTACAAAAAAAACCTAATATATATACATATGTATATATATTATATATAATTAATGTATATACATATGTATATATACGTGTATATAATATGTATGGTTCAAACCATGCCAAGTGGTACCCGAAAATGTCGAAAAATCACCGATTTTGAAAATTAGCTGTTCAATAGGAAAGGGACCAGACGCACATCCCGTGGTAGAAATATAAATTATTTTTTTTTTGTTAAAGTTATTAAAGGTTAAAATTTAGAGTATGATAAAATTGTAATTTTTTTTCTCATAAGCTCCTAGAGATAAATCTATGAAATTTTGTGAAGTCAAAGAATACGCAGAAAATATTCACCTAAACATACAAGGTGCTGCTTTCCTAAGCCAATCTTGTTTTTTAACTTTAAATTCGCTTATTTTATTTATATAAGTTATTTATAAAACTATATTCTTATATCTAAATGCAAATAATGCATGCAAAAGTTAAGAAATTTTTGAAGCGCGTTTAACACTTGTTAATAAAAAAAAAACTTTTATAACACGTAATATTCCAGAAAAATTTAAGAAACATGCAAAGTAATTCAAAATAATCACTAAAATAATGTAAATACTTGCATTTCATGATATCTATTAAAGTGTTGCTTATCAAACTTTAAAATTTATATGTAGCTTAAATGCTAACACAATACCCTGATTACCCAGAAAGTTCCAAAAAAGTGTTACTTAACACCCTAAGATGTTCTAGAGTTGAGTATACATAAGAATATAAACAAAGTAAATTGTGTAGTTTACTGTAAAATAAAATGTTAATTTTGGACAAAAAATGAATAGTTTGGCCAATTATTTTTACAATTTTTGACGTGGATTATCTCAGCAACAGTGCCTCGATTCAGTTGCGGGCGATAAATCTTTATCAAGTACCAGTTTTTATCGATAGTATGGGGAATCCAATCGAGGTCACGGATCTAGATGAATTTTGTTTAGGTTATTCAAAATCAGTTGTTGTTTTGGGAATTATTGATGCTTTGCGCAAAGACCATCTTTGTCATGTAACTTAACGTGAAATATACAGAACTAAAGGCATTAGTGGATCTATCATACATTCATTATTGCTTGAATATTTCATTGAAGAAAAATTTTTTTCTCGTTGGATGTCACAAAAGTCAATCGCTCAAACAGGGCTCGTGTCGATTGGTCAAGGGAAACGTTAAATGAATACGATAACGATGCTTCAAAACACGTCTTTGACAACTTGTCAGGCGATGAGTTGTGAATTTATACAAATGAGCCTGAAAGTAAACATTATTCGACTGCATGGGTTTTTCAAAATGAGCGGAATCCAAGAAAAGCTTTTCGCTCACGAAACTTCAGCAAGTAAATGTTGTTTTAGAAAAACTGAATATGTCGCAATCATACCACTAGAGTAATAAAAAGCAGTATATTCTGAGTAGTACACAATATGTTTGCTAGTTGTCTTTTAAGAAATCAGGAAAACCAACAACCGAAGGCGAATCTCTCTTCACCACTGAATTTTTGAGCACTTAAAAATAATCGGTTTAATGAGTAAAGCTCCGGAAAGTCCTGACTTGGCATCGAATCAATTATTTTTATTCCCGTACCAATAAAATAAACTAAAAGGTTTTGTGACACCTAAAGATGCGTTTGATGCCGTTAGAACAAATGTTTTGGACATATCTCAATCAAAGTAGCAAAACTGCTTTGACAATTCGTATAGTATGAGTATATTTTGAAAAAAAAAATTCAGCGATTTTATATGATTAAACTTTTTCTATAATCCTGAAATACAAAGACCAGCTACATATGTATGTACATATCCGAAGATGCGTTTATGCCGCTAACATATGCAAACAAAGGCAAACACTTTATTCTGGTATGAGAGGGATTGGACTTAACCTTTAATTTTGAAAATGTTTCGTAGAAATATTTTTCCATGGTAAAAAATAATATATAAAGAATTTTCCACTTTTCATTTTAC
>NW_017534450.1:8612-27394 GCF_001853355.1 Bactrocera latifrons
TCGACACGGAACTCCTCGTCGTACCAGCTGTTCTTTTGCACTTTCCGAAAACCAATAGTTTCGGTGGCAGCTATACGTAAGGAGTTTGAAATGCCGTCCCACAGTTCCCTTATACCGAGTTGTTGACGAGTGCTYTCAGAGAGCAGGAGTGCAAGCCGAGTAGAAAATCGTTCGGCTGTCTGTTGTGATTGCAGCTTCTCGACGTAGAACCTTCCTTGCGTTTGATGGCGTGCGTTTTTTGCTGCACAGAGGCGCGTGCGAATCTTCGCTGCAACAAGATAGTGGTCCAAGTCGATGTTAGGACCTCGCAGTGCACGCACATCAAAAAACTCGGTTATGATCGATCTGGTTGGTGGTTTTTCGATCCGGAGACAGCCAGGTAGCTTGATGAATCTTCTTATGTTGGAATCTAGTACTACAGATAACCATATTTCGGGCCCCGGCGAAGTCGATCAGCCTCAACCCATTTGGGAATGTTTCCTCGTGGAGGCTTAATTTACCGACCGTAGTGCCAAAGATACCTTCTTTGCCCACCCTGGCGTTAAGCCCTGGCAGCTCTCATACGTGCTTTCCAAGCACTCATAAAAGATATCTTTGGTCACATCGTTATTATCTTCCGTCTGGGCGTGGGCGCAAATCAGCGATATATTAAAGAACCTCGCTTTGATGCGGATTGTGGCTAGACGTTCATTCACCGGGGTGAATGATAATACTCGGCCTCGGAGTCTCTCTCCCACCACGAATACCACACCAAACTTGCGATCCTTTATATGACCACTGTAGTAAATGCCACAAGGACCTACACGTCTCTGTCCTTGTCCCGTCCAACGCATTTCTTGGACGGCTGTGATGTCAGCCTTTATTTTTACGAGGACATGAACCAGCTGGGCACCGGCACCTTCCCAGTTAAGGGACCGGACATTCCAGGTGCATGCCCTCAATTCCTAGTCCTTATATCGTTTGCCATAATCGAACTTTTCAATAATGAAATGAAAATTGCAGTGCAGTATTTTGTTGTCATAGGAAACCAAAATCTACGTTCTCTATTTTATTATTTCTAATTATTTCTACTTTGTTCAAGATTTAAAATCTAATATTTTCCCGCTTTCCTTTACCATACCGCGAGTCAAACGCCCTACCGCGTTCCAACGATCGAGTTAAAGAACCTAGTGATTTTACTATAGACAGTTTTCAGCTATGTAACACTACGCTTAAGCAAGCGACATTTCACAAGTATCGCAGATAGTTTTCGTTCATGAATAAGTAATATTTTGTGTCGCACTGTAATTTCTAGTGGAATTCTGGCGGTTTGAGAGCCCGACAAAGTTTAGTTGTTTTCTGTCTTTATACGAGTATACAAATAAAAAACGGTTTGCTGTACGCACACATTCTTCTTTGGATGGTGATTACACCAAATAAAATTGATGAAATCACTTCTGCGGAAATTCATAATCCAAAGATAGATCCAGAATTATGCGAGTAGTAAAAACCAATATGGTTCATGGACCTTGCCGACACCACAAGCTTACTCCGGTTTGCTTGTCTGAAAATAAATGAACGAAACACTATCCATATGCTTCTGATGATAACCATTGTATCGGCGTCTCTCACGCGACGCCAATGACAGAACATTCAGCATTTGCCAGTAGACAAAGTCAAGTGAAAAAAGAAGCCATGGCAACTGAATGCAACCAACCCATTCACTTAACAAGTTCAGAATAAAGGAATACACTGGCAAAGGCTACGAACTGTCGTCTTTCATAAGGGAAGTAGAACTAATTTCAACAACAATTTTCCACTGCAACAATTCATCTATGAGCGTTATATATGTATATATAAAATATAATATAAGCAATTAATTTTTAAGCTCAGAAATATTTTAGACAAATTAAACACTAAATACGAATAAGATAATAACAAACCTTCAGAATATAAGCCTTCAATAAATGAGTCGCTAATTCTAAAAACATTTTTAAACGGTATTGAGCCAAATCTTGCAAGTATTATCCACAGTGTAAATATAACGTATCTTAGAAGCACATATTATTTTTAGAAGAAACAGGCATTTTTTTATTTTTTTTTTATTTTTATTTCAATGCCATTGTAACTAGTTAATATAAAATAAACTAACGAACAATTTGTTTTGCTTATTGTATAATACAAAATAATTAATGGTGCTCTGCGTACGCGTTGCAGAGAATCTGGTTACTGTATAAGGTGATAAGGAGGTTTTTTGCGCTTAAGCCTTTCTTTCCATTCACTTCGAATGACAACAGCCCTGGCTCCAGTGTTCACGTGGTCAGAAAGCCTTTCCATATGAGACTTTGCACATTTTTTGATTGATGCAGCAACTGAGTCAATTCCGAGATCGCATTCAAGATCGTGACTGCGAACATATCAAGGCGCATTGACGGCGCATCTTAAAACTTTGTTTTGAAATCGCTGGATTTGTGCAACAACGCTAGGGCTTGCGCAGCCCCAAAGTTGTATCCCATACGTCCAAACTGGTCTGAACACCTGCTTGTAGACTAGAATTTTGTTATATGTGGATAATGCAGAGTTTCTACCTAATAGCCAATACAAGTTTCTGAATTTTATTTCTAATTCTTCCTTTTTCTTTTTGACATGTGCACTCCATCTAAGTTTTGTGTCCAGGGTCATGCCTAGGTATTTCGCGGTATTATGATATGGTATTTGCACACCGTTTAAGTACAGAGGCATATATCTAGTATTGTTGTATGTGAAATCAATGCGTACTGATTTAGTCTCGTTTAATTTTATTCGCCATTTAGCTGTCCATCCATATATTTTGTTTAAATGTTCCTGCAATCTTGCATGATAAAAATATACAACAGTATACCGAATATACAGAACAGGTTTATACCAAACAATAGACAACAGTTATAATACTTACCACAACGTAGAGTTCCCCAAAATAATAACTTACAAACATTTGCGAATAACAACAGCCATAACTTGGGACAGTTACGTCAAAATAATAATAATCTAAATAATAACTCAAGGTCATTTCGGCAACAAAAGCCAAAATAATAAAATAATACAAATGGAAATGGACCACATTGAAACTAATGATGATGAAGAGGTAAATTTTCAATATCAGGCCAAGAATATAGTTTACCGATAATCACAATAACAATAAATAACACAAGAATTAAGAGCTTGCTTGACATGGGATCTACCACTTCTTTGCTCAATAAAAATCTTTTACCACAATATCAACGCAAACGACTTACATATACAACCATTAACTTTTAACACTATTAACGGAATTTTTTGTATCATATGATGAAAACCCCCTGCTAATCGAATTTAACGAAAAAAGTTTGATCTGCTGGAAATTTACTACTTTTAGGAATAAAAAGTTGAATGCTATAATTGTCAAAATATTTTAAAGCCACTCTCAGCAATTATTAATCTAAATAAAGAGTACGTCGAAACAAATAACATTAAAACTAAATTCGTTGAAAGTTGTCCATTTCAATATAACGAAATGCAATCGTTCTTTCGCCACCCAATGAAGAAGTGTTAGAAAAATTAATGAGGGAAGATAAGAATACAGAGGAAAAATCCTTGTTGCAAAAACAGATAAACCAAAATTCTGATTTATTCTTTGAAGAAGGGCATTCGCTAACCCATGAAATACAACATGAGATAGTAACCACAACAGACAGACCAGTATATTCTAAAATATATAAATATCCTCAAATCCATGAAGAGGAAATTAATAAGCAAATGAGAAATATGCTGGTCCGGAGTATCATTAGAAAAAGTTCATCTCCTTACAATCCTCCTTTATGGATTGTTCCGAAAAAATTGGACAATTCAGGAAAGAAAAAAAACGGAGGATTGTAATTGGTTACAGAGCCCTAAATGATATAAGTGTCAGTGCCAAATTCACAATACCAAACATAAAAAATATGTTGAAAAAATTGGGTCATGCACAATACTTTACAACAATTGATCTTGCAAAGTGTTTTTACCAAATTCTCATTAAAGAAGAGGACAGAAAAAACAGCTTTTTCCACACCCTTAGGACACTACGAATTCGTCCGAATGCCTTTTGGACTCAAAAACGCCCCCTCCACATTTCAGATGCTCTGTTTTGTGTGTTGTTTATTTAGACGACATCATAATATTTAGTAGCACAATACAAGAATACGAACAAAATATCCAGAAAATTTTCAATGCGCTATGAAATCATAACTTAAAAATTCAAATCAACAAATGTAATTTCTTTGCTAAATCCACGGAATATTTAGGACATATTCTTACCACTGATGGGATCAAGCCCAACCCAAACAAAATCCCGAAACCTCTAAACAAATGAAGTTTTTTCTTGGTGTCACAGAATACTACAAAAAAGTTATAAAAGAACATGCAAAAATTGCGCAATTGACAAAGTATTTAAAAAAGAATATACAGTTAAGAAAAAATTACCCACTATATATAAATTCTTTCTCTAAGTTGAAACGACTTCTAATTCACACCAATCACACTTCTAAGACACACCAATTCTTTGTTACCCCTATTTTAGAAAAAAAATTAAATTGCGTACAGATGGAAGTGAGGTTGCGATTGGCGCAGTTTTAACCAGACCCCCTGCGAATGGTAGGCACCTTGTCGTGGTGCAGGGGCTTAAACCGCAGCACAGCACGGCTTCTCCCAACCACCAGGGGTGATGTTGCAAGCATCTCTCCTGGGGGCTGGCAGACGCTGCATTTGGGCGGCGACCAAGAGCTACCACCTCCTAATCCAGGGTGTTATGCGATCCGTGCCCATTGGATGATTTGCAGCCAGGAGGTAAATTCAGCTGTATTCGTACGGCCAACACCGGGCCGCATTGGGAAGTAACGGTGGCCTTACCGCGTCAAGGGGCTCTGGCGCAGCTTACACTAAGATCCCTCCCACTAAGACAAGACCGGGAGGTTAACAACCCTAGCAGCAATAGTACCGTAAGTAAGAGTGGCCCAGGGGCTAAACGAGAGTTCAGCTTCCTGGATGCCCTGTCGCAGGAAGAACGAGCACTCTTGCAGCGGCACTCAGAGTAGTGCGTCAACCATGACCACAGTAAATCGCGCGAACGCCGCCCCTACAACCTCCTCGAGCAGGATCGACTGCGGAGAGGAGGGTGGTTTCACAAAAGTGGAATCAAGTTGCGACCGCGAAAGAAGACGGCAACGAGGCAACATTCCATGTACCCCGGAGCCGGTACGACCAGGAGGTCACGATGACCCATGAAGAGCGGGGATGAGTGGAGCCACTCTCAAGTGATACCTCAGATTCCTCCAAGACGGCATGACACCGGAGACAGCTGAAAAGCGGGCTCTGCTTTTGCCATCGTCGCGAAAAGACGCTTGTAGGCATGCTCGGGGAGATGTTACGGCGTTTGTTTTTATGAATGAAGCGAGGTCGCTTGTGGAATTTGCGCCTGCGTAATAACATGAATATAATAGACGATATACATATTTATACTATATTGTTGTGATAAATACATTTCTATTAGTAAGAAACATAATACAAAAATATTTATTAGTATAGTATATTATGTAAAAATCAAATAAAATTATTAAATATGCAAGACCAAATTTACTATAAATATTACTATGCATGCATTCATACAAAATTATCATATCATAATTATGTTTACATGTCAATATTGAATTGCCGACGGTAAAACGCAAAAGCATACATATAAGTACATACGTATGCATACAATACGATTCTCAAGTTGAAAGAAAAATTGAAACATGAAAATATCACAATCGCGCATACATGCTATGGCATCATGAGCCGGCAAGAAAAAATTAGTGCATGTTTGAAAATTCTATGTTTCAATATCTGTAACTTCCTCAATATTAAATCAAACTCAACCAAATTTTCAGCATTAATTATTTATTATGTACTTAAAAAAATTACATTTGTAAAAAAGTTAAACTAAAACGAAAAAATTGACTTACGGTCAAAAACTTAAAATATGAGCAACGCACTCAGTTTTGCACATTATGAAATCTTCGAATAAATTGAGCATATACTAAATAATTCTCAATAAGTAGTCTAATTAATTGTTACCTTTTGACATATTGAAAGCTTATAAGAAAATTTAACAGTTCTGCTTATCAGTTTAGTGGGCTTTGTTTATTTGAAGATAGTGTAGTGGTAATGCTAAAAAAAAAAACAATTTATCTTCACGCACTATTGCAAAAAGCTTAAAAATAAGTCAAAAAACTGTAATGGCTGTAAAAAAAGAAGATTAGTTGTTGTTGAATCCAATTTCGGTGGCCGCCCAAAACTGCTTACAGATGCGGATGCTCGTGCAATGCCACAAAACTTAAAAAAAGACCAGCGGGTAACACCCAAAAAAGCGGCTAAAATTCTGGACAAGAACGTTAGTGCCTCTACTGCTCAGAGAGCATTACACAGAATTGGTTTTAAATCCGCAATAAAAAAAAAGAAAAATGCACTGTCTGATAAAAATATAAAAGCGCGTTTGGGATTCTGCAGAAAGTATCAGGATTGGACAGAGGATGACTGGAAAAGAGCTATCTGGTCTGATGAAAGTAAAATTAATAGATTTCAGTCCGATGACAAACAATATTATTGGCGCAGACCACATGAACGCATTCAAAAACACCACGTCAAGCAAATCGTGAAACATGGTGGTGGAAGCTTAATGATGTGGGGGTGTTTCACGTGGTGCCATATGGGACCACTCGTAAAAATTTAAGGCATCATGAACAAGGAAGGCTATCTTCAAATATTACAAACAAATTTGCCAGATTTTTTGGACGAGTGCACATATCCAGAGGAAAAAATGGTTTTTCAGCAGGATGGGGACCCGAAACACACGGCCAAGATAGTGAAAAAATTGTTGGACGAACAGAAATTCCAAATTTGAACAGAAATTCGAAAATTTGTGGTCCTTGGTAAAAAGACGATTGGGTTTACACGAAAGGGCCCCAAGAAACATGGCAGAACTTATGGAACGCATTCGGGACGAATGGACAAACATTCCTCTGGAAACCATACAACATCTGGTTGCAAGTATGCCCAGACGCATCGCAAAAAACAAAGGTCTTTGGACAAAATATTAAATTTCTTGTGTATACGCTCAATTTATTCGAAGATTTCATGATGTGCAAAACTGAGTGCATTGCTCATACTTTAAGTTTTTGACCGTAAGTCAATTGTTTCGTTTTAGTTTAACTTTTTTACAAATGTAATTTTTTTAAGTACATAATAAATAATGAATGCTGACAACTTGGTCGAATTTGATTTAATATTGAGGAAGTTACAAATATTGAACATAGAATTTTCAAACATGCACTCACTTTTGCTTGCCACTGTATATTAGTTCTATTCATATTCACTGGTTGAGTATGAGAACTGTTAAAAATGTTAACATTGCACATCGTGAAATCTGTGGTTGTGAGGTCAATTCCGTATCAAAATCCTATAATATTTTCGACATCGAACCTGCACCTTCCGTATGTTTATAAATTTTCTGTTTTAATGCAAGACCATTATCCAATATGCTATACTAGTAGAACACTAAATGAACATGAAAAAAATATTCCACCACAGAAAAATAGCTCTTGGCTATCGTATGGGGCATTAATTATTTCAGACCATATGTATATGGCAGAAATTTTGACCTCATGACTGACCATCGCCACTTAAATGGTTGCAAATGGCTGTAAAGGGAAAGATACAAACCCCAGTTTGAAACGCTGGCTGCTTAAAAATTGGCTATATTAAAGGAAAAGAAAATACATTAGCTGATTTTCTTAGTCGATTAAACGCAGATACTGGAGAACTTTAACAATATTATCTGAGAATTCAGAAATCATTGGCACAAGAGAAAATGAAGTAGACAATATGAGTATATGTGCAATTATACAGTCTCAACAAGAAGAAAACAATAACTACATTGTTATATTATACACATACATTACATTAATAATTTCGATGTTGCTTAGACGACATAAAAAGCGGATTTATGAGCGATATTTTTGGAATTATTAATTAATTAAATAATTAAATTTATTAAAACGGGAAAAATAGGCATATACTCAGGTATCTCGGATAGCGATTATAATATTGTTCACTTAAAACTAATGTTCACTAATACCATAAAATTTGACAGATGCACATATCATGTGAAAGACATGGGAAATGAAGAAGAAACATTTAGATATATTAAAAAATATCACAAACAAGAAACAGGGCATGGCAGGATCAATGAAAATTATCAAGGACTAAAAAATTTAATTTACTATAAAAATCGAAAGCAACTTATCCAAAAATACATTATTAATTGCGATATTTGTTGTAGAGCCAATTACGATAGACGACCAATTAAACCAAAATATTTTTTTTACGGAAACTGATACAGATATAAATGAAATAATCCATATGGACACATATGTCATAAAAAACACAGTTTCTTGACGTTCATAGATAAATTTTCCAACTGCGATTTATTTAGAAGATAGAACAAGCATAACTATAATAGAAAATTCATTTTACAAAACCTAATTCTCACACTGGCAATGGTGACTTAGAAAGATTCCATAAGAATAATAGAAAAAGAAACGCCGGATTTGTCAGTTCAGCAAAAAGTATATAAATGCACCGAATGGTATAACAAATCCATACATTTAACCACAGGAAAAAAGCCCATAGATATTGCAAATGGTAATTGTGATAAAAATTAAATATTTGAACGACTTAAAACAGTAAAAGAAAAACAAATCGAAATGCTTAACACTAGAAGAGAAAATTACCAACACACCGACAGGGAGAGATGCGTGAAAAACTACCTCGCCAACCACCACTTGTGTGAAATATTTCAACACAACTGCACATTTTTTCTCTATGCACTAACACCAACCCACATTTTCGGGTTATTTTTGGTTCACCTAAATCATAATTGTCTATAGTGCCAAAATAAAATCCCAAAAAGGGTAATAAAAAACGATTGAAAGACGCATGTCGGTCGTGATCGTACCATAGTAAAGGAGGCTCGTACAACAAGAAGGTAACTAAGTGAATTTTATGTTTTTTTTTTAATAATTTGCAAATAGAGTAAATTCTATTTGTATTTAATATATTTTATTTTTTCAGATAATATTAATCCTTTATTTCAGATGTTATTATCATTTTATACAATTAATCTTTCTTTTCCTTTTAGATACTACAAATTCAATGTAATTATTATTTATTTTCAAGTTTTAATAACCAAAAAAGTCTTGCGGTATTTTTTATTGAATTTTCAGTTGTTCATAAAATTGGTTACAATAATGTCATTCAAGTCAAATATGCGCCGTTTTGTTCGTTCCCCACGAGATGCCAACTTCATAATGCCCCTCTCATAGAAGCTCGCTTCCCTATTGGCAAAAAACTCGGAGAGCCAATTTTCACAGGACTCTTTTGTGGCCAACTTCAGACTACCAAGCGCGTACGCGATGGACAGAAACAGGTGGTAATCACATGGTGCGAGATCCGGACTATACGGTGGATGCAAAAGAACTTCCCATCCGAGCTCCCGGAACTTCTGGCGCGTCACTGAAGATATGTGTGGCCTGACGTTGTCCTGATGGAAGACAATTTGGCCTCTGTTGATCAAAGATGGCCTCTTCTGCATGAGTGTTGCCTTCAAGCGGTCCAGTTGTTGGCAGTACAGGTCCGAATTGAGCGTTTGGCCATGGGGGAGCAGCTCATAGTGGATTATTCCCTGCCAATCCCACTAAACACACAGAAGAACCTTCCTGGCCGTCAATCCAGGCTTGGCCACCGTCTGGGCCGYTTCACCGCTTTTCGACCACGACCGTTTGCGCCTTACGTTATCGTAAGTGACCCACTTTTCAGTCACCACACACTTCAAAAACGGGTCGATTCTGTTACGATTCAGAAGCGTTTCGCATGCGTCGATACGGTCAAAGATGTTTTTTTGCGTCAATTCGTGTGGCACCCATCGAGCTTCTTAGTGACTCCAAGCTTCTTCAAATGGTTTACAACGGTTTGATAACTCATGCCCAGCTCTTGACCGATGCTACGGCTGCTACTATGCCGGTCTCTTTCGACCAATTCAGCGATTTTATCGCAATTTTCGACGACAGGACTTCCGGAGCGTTGCGCATCTTCGACCACCTCTACACCAGAACTAAAACGTTGAAACCATCGTTTTATTAGCGGCTTGAGATGCATTTTTGCTTTTATCGTAGTAGTACTGTAAAATATGCCGTATTTTCTCATTATTTTGCTCCATGTTTGCGACGCTATAACTCACGAGTGACTTGAAATAAACGACAATCAATCAAACACGCGTTAGCGCGTGAAATGAGCTTTCCAAAAAGGTATAGCGTGACCCGATGCGACGATTAAAACTAGAACTACGCGCTCTCAGCCCCAACTAGCGAAAATACCGCAAATTTTTTTGCCAACCTAATATTTTCAGGTATTTGTCATTTATAATCTTTTTTCACTCCTCTACTTTCAGCTATTAATAATTCTTTTCTTTAATAAATATTTTTTCCGCTGAAATTATTATTTTTTAATTAAACATATTGTATAAATAATGTTAGCTTTTATTTATTTAGTTATAATAAAATGTATAATATGTAAATATGTGTTAAAAATAATAAAATTAATGATTTAAAAATTAAAAAGTTTAGTTTGAAATTGAAATTTCTCAAGCGTTTTTGAGAATTGGAGTTTTTTTTTGTAATGCGTGTTTGTTTAATATTTTTTTAAATATTCACTTAACACAACTGGACCAATTGACTGTACCGGACAATTGAACTTACGGAAAATTGCGACGGCGAAATAGCGAAAAAGGGGAAACGCGTGCGAATTCTATGGCGGTCTAATAACAATTAAAATATTTACTCCCGTTAATATTTTACTTATCCTAAAACTTAAGCCAACGGGATAAAACAGTTGGAATGTTAGTATGTATGTATGTACAAAAAGGAGGTAAGTCCGATTCATTTCGTTAACTTATGGTAATAGATTAAGGTGAGTATATTTAACATTATTAGGATAAATAAAATGAAAGGAAAACTTTATAATTCAAATATAAAATGTATTTCAGAAATGTAATTAATTTTAATTTCATGTTTTATTTTAATTTAATGTTGAACATATATAAGTCGCTTGACGCAACACATGCCACCTTGACAGGATCAGGATACTTCAACATTCATGGGCAGTAATGCGAGTTTATGAATTAGGCGCTTAATGGTGCCCGCCTTGGTTCCTACGTCTGCCACTCGTACCTTGCCGTCTTGGCCTTCGACGGTTGCGACGACGCATAAGATTACCCACTGCTGCGGTGGCACGTTGTCTTCGTGAACGAGATCGCTTGGCTGCAGATTGCGTTTGGGGTCCAGCTATTGGTTGCGCTCCTGAAGGCTCGTTAGATATATTTTGGACCACTATTGCCAAAACTGTTGCTTGAGACAGCAAACAAGTTGCCATCTCTCGCAGCAATGAATTGGGTCCGTTGGCACTTGTGCTGGTGGCAGTGCTTGCAGAGGACAACCGATTAAACGGTGCGCTGGAGTTAGTGCTTCTCCGTCGTTGCGGTTCTAGCTCAACGGTGTTAGGGGACGCGAATTCACTATAGCCTCCACTTCGGCCAGTAGCGTTGAGAGCTTTTCCGTCGATAGTAGAGCGTTGCCGAGTGCGCGAACGATCAGATGATTGGCGGACTTCACGGCACGGGAATTAGTAGATAGGTCCGAAACGAGTTCTAAATGCACTGCTTTTGAAGCGAAGCAAACGAAAACTGCTATATAAGTCTTTGCGGGTGGTTGACCATGTATTTTTAACGATGTAATACTGTGCCCAAAAAATAAGGTGACATTGTATTTATTTTAAAAATTCTTGATATATTCTTCCAAATTAATTTCATCCCCTTCAAAGTAATCCCCTCCCGATGTAATGCACTTATGCCAACGGATTTTCCAATCTTCGAAACACTGGTTGTAGTCACTTTCCGGGATGGCCTTCAGTTCCGTCTTCACTGCGGCTTGAATCTCCTCTATCGTATAAAAACGGTGTCCCCGGAGCGGTCTTTTGAGCTTGGTGAACAGCCAGAWGTCRCACGGCGCCAGATCAGGTGAATACGGTGGTTTCGGAACGATATGGGTTGAGTTTTTGACGAAATGATCACGAATTACAAGGGCAGTATGAGATGGGGCATTATCGTGGTGTAAAAACAAAGAATTGTCTTTCCATAATTCCGGCCTTTTTATGCGGATAGCGTTACGCAAACGACGCATAACGTTCAAATAATAATCCTTGTTGACTGTGTGACCGGTTGGAAGGAATTCATAATGCACAACACCACGATAATAGAAGAAAACAGTCAACCAAGGTCATTGATTTTTAAGCGACTTTGGCGCGATTTTTTGGTCTCATCTCTCTTTTGGCACGATATTCGCTCGATTGATCGGTTGTTTCGGGGTCGTAAGACACAGATCCAAGTCCCATCGCCAGTTATAATGCGTTTTATGACAACCTGGTAGTCGGAAAGCATTGTTTCACACACTTCAACGCGACGCTTTTTTTTCAAAAAATTCAATGTTTTCGGTACCAGTCGAGATTTGACGCGCTTGAGGCCCAAAACATCCTTCAAAATGGTATTGGCTGAGCCTTTCGATATACCAACTTCATCAGCAAGGTCTCTAATTTGTTGAACGTGAGCCTCGTCGGTTGAGGTTGATGGTCGCCCTGGACGCTCTTAGTCTTCCACACGTTCACGGCCGGCTTGGAACTCACTATACCACTTGTAAACATTTTTTTTAGACATAGCCTCATCACCAAAGGCTTTATGCATCATTTCAACGTATCCAAAGCAGAAAATTGATTCCATAAACGAAATTTAATGCAAATTCTTTGCTGAACAAATTTCGAAATCGCAATAAACGAAAAACTCACTTCTAGCAGCTCCCAAAACGACACGTACCTCAAACACTAATGAATATTTTGACATGAAATTTGACATAAATGTGACTGACAGTACTACCAACCTAAAATAAAATAGTTTTCCAAATCCTTCGACGCGCGCAGTTTAAATTCAAATGTCACCTTATTTTTTGGGCACCGTATAACTTCATATATCCGGTCATTCATAGAATGATACATGGAATGAAAGGCTTGCTTTTACTCCGGCTAGTTCCTTAATCTTAGTTGCAGACTTAGTCGAATTTGGAGCAATTCTAACAATTTTGGGTACTGATTGTTCAGATAGTGCTTTTTTCCTTTAAAGGTTTTTCCATATTCCTCTGGATCTTTTAAATATCTATCAACGGTTCTGGAGCTGCGTTTTATCTGTTTGTTATTACTTTAAATGTAGCTCGAATTCAATTTATTTTTTTATTTTTAGTACTTTCTTAATAAAAAAACCTGCACTTTTTACGCAAGAAAAATAAATGTAAAGTGCGTCTATTTCAAGCGCACGAGATTGCCATAGACATTTCTGGAATCTTCAAATGTACAGTTATTTTTTCGCAAATCAATCAACCTAATATTTTTCGGACAATATTCGAACTTTGACGAGAAAAGCATTTTGGACAATAAGAACAAGCATGATTTTAAATATAACAATTAATAAAATAAAAGCGCTGGTGTGTCAAACCTAAGACCAGCAGTGTATATGGGATCACAAAAATCTACGCCACATATCAGAAAGGGTCGTAACGCTCGAAGTCTTTCACTGGCAAATTTCCCATTATTTGGATTTGCAACTTCGGCTTGTAATGAAAGCAGTGTGTACAATTTCCTACGGTTCGACTGCAACCTTCTCTGGCATTAATTAGCCATATGCATTCTCGAAGAAGCGCAATCAACGTTTTTGCCCCAGCGTGGTGATTTCGAAAGTGCAGGGTCCGTAAATAAGTGAAAACAAAATACGCATTTTTATTCCGTAATAATGGGAATTTGGCATCGTATGGGAGAGGTGCATTTAATAGGCGACCTCCTACTCGGATTAGTTTAAAGGAAAGCGACATATCCGAGTACTCATGCAAGAACGGGTTGAGTTTTTGCAGGTCTGCAGGTAGCGTCGTGCCTTTAGTCAGTTTTTGGGTTTCACTCGCAAACTCAGAATATTAAATCACCTGGACAATTTTCAAAAAACTCAAGTTTCATTCCTCTGCCGTCAGAGTAGTAGGCATTTTTGGTCGTCTGATCCATCGTAATAAATGTGCGACCACGTGAAGCAACTTTTGATGAGAAGAGAATTTTTAAATCAGCTCCATTATAGTGTTATCTTTCATATTTGCAGAAAATGTGACAGCATTTTTCTTCTTTTCTAAGGCTTTATTTTCTGGGGAGAGCTGGAAGGGAGCGTTAATTGGCCTAGAAGCGGGGTCTTCTAGGAGAAACCGTGGACCGCCAAACCATATTGAGTTATTCAATTCGTCCACGTTAAAAATCCGAGACACTTGATCCGCAGGATTTTGTTTCGTTGGCCCATGTCGCCACTGTACATTGTCAGTCAATTCTTGGATTTCGGACACTCTATTTGCGACAAAGGTATAATTCGTTGTTTTCTCACCTTCACTGAACCGTGAACACCGAGACTCCGAAAACCGACCACCGAAAAGTGTTGCGAAAAGAATTTTTGCACTATTATTATTTCACCGAGTGTAAATTTTAAGTTTACTTTTTTTTACCACGCATTTGTCCCTGCTCGGGCGTCATGAAATTTCTCAAGCATTTTTGAGAATTGGAGTTTTGTTTTGTGGGATGCGTGTTTGTTTAATATTTTTTTAAATATTCACCTAACACAACTTGACCAATTGCATGTACCGGACACTTGAACTTTCGGAAAATTGCGACGGCGAAATAGCGAAAAAGGGGAAACGCGTGCGAATTCTATGGCGTTCTAATAACAAATTAAAGTCTTTATTAAAGTTAATATTTTACTTATCATACAACTTAAGCTAACGGAATAAAACAGTTGGAATATTAGTAGGTATGTATGTACAAAAAGGAGGTAAGTACAATTCATTTCGTTAACTTATGGTAATAGATTAAGGTGGGTATATTTAACATTATTAGGATAAGTACAATGAAAGGAAAACTTTATAATTCAAATATAAAATGTATTTCAGATAAGTAATTAATTTTAATTTCATGTTTTATTTTCAGTTTAAGTTGAACATATATAAGTTGCTTGACGCAACAGAAATTTTAAGAAATTTTTAAAGCAGGAATTAAAAAATGCAACCCTGCATAAGCTGTTTAAAATGCAACCCTGAATCGCCGTCGATTGAGGATATTAGAGCTGGACAGATATACCTTTTTATATGAAACTGCCGAATGAGCGCAACAGTGATGTATGATCACATGTAAACGTACGTGGGAGGGTAGAATCTTGTCCTATGTCAAACTACCCACATGTTTACCCACTGATTGCCTGGTTTTTTACCCGCTCATGGTTGGCAGGGTATAAAGCTGTTAGAATGACAAATGATAACCCAGATACAAAAAGATGGCAATCGACAACATCCACACAGCTAATATTAAAAGAACCACCAAGTTTTCAGGTAAAATCAATATAGAGGATTACAACACTAATAATATATTATATCTAATATTGAGCAACGTGGTGGAAAACATTGATGGTACAAACGGTTTTGCCGAAATGAAAACGCAAAGATAACAGTCTACATATTATCATCCGGTTAGAAATTATTAAAGTTACTGAAACTCTTGAACATAATATCGAACAAATCACAGACAATGAGGAATAACATTTTTTGATTTGTTCAAATAATAGACGAGAATGACCGTGTATTAATAGAAAATTCAAATCAAAATATAGAAATAAATAATGTATTTAATATAACAATTGCAAAACTAAAGAAGCTATAGATGAAGATAAGGAAAAATTCACAAGAAAATTTTATGAAATCGCTACAAGTGATCAGCAATTACAAAGAAAAATAATAAAAATTAAAATTTTATTAGACAATGTTGAACACATACAAAACAACCATATGTCTGCAAAAATGAATATAATGAATAACAATATATAATATTAACTGGAGAAGAAATAGTTCGTTACAATATAGATTTATATAAAATATAATATAATATTAATGTTAGCACAGCTCAATATAAAAATAATGAAATAATTTTTATTATACAAATACCAAACGAAAATTTTAAAGCAAAAAGATCTTTATTTATACTAATACCAAATTATCAACATGAAGAGCTTTTGTTTAAAATCCAAGAAGTCATAAAAATTAATGGAACTATGTATGATTATAACAATGAATCTTTATTAAAAAGTTAAAAATATCACAATTATGTATATTCACAAAAACTTGTTTTAGAATTAAAAATAATATCTTAGAAACTAAGGAAATACGACCAAGCTTGCTAATTTTGAAAAACCATGTCAACTCAGTAGTTAATAATACATGTAATGAAAGACAATTAACATTAAAAGGTAATGCTTTAATCACGGTCAATAATTGTAAAATAGAAAAAAAAAAATGGAATAATCTTTTACAACTATAATAACAAATTCCATGAAAGCTTCACAATGCCTGATACTTTCCTCATTAATAATACAAAAACTCAGTTAACGTTTGATGAACTCATTGCAAGCCAGATTAAAATTATAGAAAAAATTTAAGAACTTAAATTTCATACAAAAATCAATTACACTTCTAGCGGGCTAGCTTTAGCTTTGCAGTGTCATAACTTTTATAACAATTCCGACATTTCTTTATTATTACAAAAAAAGTAAAAATAATCAAACAGAATTTATTACAAAAACCCAGGAGAGTTTTCAGTCAAATGGGGGTGGAGTTATGTCAACCTCCCATTCCAAAGAGTTGTTCAACTCGCTTCCAATCAATTGGGGCAATGACAAAGAAACACTTTCAGTTGTTTACACAACGAAACTACAGACCGATAAAATTCATTGATTTTCGAGTTTACAAACTCAATTGTTTGCTTGCACACCAACTTTGTGCAATAACCAAATTCATTTTGTTTTTTATACAACAATCAAAATTCATTGATCACTGCAATAGTAATTCGATACTTTAATTTGTGTTTATTATAATACCTTTGTGCAACGATAGATTTCTTTGACTTAATCGATTTTACAAACATATGTATGAGTTCAACAAACGTTGTGCAGAGTCCACAGTTACAAGTTTAGGAACTATATAAATATAAGTAATCTTTTTAATTACGAAAGTCCTGCGTCTGAACGCACTGATGTATGCGACTCACATGCAGGCCAGCTCGAGCGATCGATTACTGCGTGATCACCAACCGTTACCACCGTTGGTCCGCACAGGAGTCACAATCTCCTACACTGAAAAGACGCCAACACCTTTTGAGCAATCCTGTCCAGATAATCATGGCACTGAGGACACTAAACGCCAGATGCTCAGCACAGCACTCCAGATTGGCAGTCCAGTCTGCGAAAATGCCAACAACACCTTGCTGCATTAGAATCATAAAGAGTCTTCGCAAACGCCAACGGTGCCCGAACAATACCTACGGAAACAAAAAAAAATCTACTTACCGCTATGAAATTCTGCTCTGCCAAAATTGTACGCAAAACTGTGTACTCACATTAACACACTCGACACAACCTGTTTTAGTTCAACTACAATAGAAGAACGTTGTTCATTAAGCATTCAAATGACAATCTTCTTCTTCAACAGCGCGCCAGTCGTTTATTCTTTTCGCTCCGTGGCGCCAATTGAATATTCCAAGCGTAGCCAGGTCCTTCTCCAAAAGATCATTCCAATGGAGTGGAGGTCTTTCTCTTTCTCTGTTCCTCCGGTGGGTACAGCGTCGAATACTTTCAGAGCTGAAGTATTTTCGTCCATTCGGACAACATGATCGAGCCAGCGTAGCCGCTGTCTTTTAATTCGCTGTACTATGTCAATGACGTCGTATATCTCATACAGTTCATCGTTCCATCGAATGAGATATTCACCGTGGCCAACTCGCAACATCGACTCATCAGTTGTTATCATCGTCCAAGCCTCTGCACCATATAACAGGACGGGAATAACGAATGACTTATAGAGTTTGGTTTTTGTTCGTCGAGAAAGGACTTTACTTCTCAATTACTCAGTCCGAAGAAGCACCTGTTGGCAAAAGTAATCCTGCTTTGGATTTCCATGCTAACATTGGTGGTAGTGTTTACACTGAAATTATCTACCACTTCAAAGTTATGATGTCAACAGTGACGTGAGAGCCTAGTCGTGAATGCGACGACTGTTTATTTGATGACAGGAGATATTTCGTCTTGCCCTCGTTCACTGTCAGATCCATTTGGTTGGCTTTAATCTTTCACACAATATGCTCGATAGAACCTTATACGAAGAGGTAGTTGGCGCAGATTGTGAGGTCTCCCATTTAGTGGATTGGGCAGATCACCCTTTTTTTTTTTTGAATATTATTTATTGGATCTGCTTTTTGTAAAGCCAAACTATAAGTTATAAAATCTTAAATCTATTTAAAAACTAGACACGCTCAAGCAAGTGATTGAGCTGATTTGGCGATACGTTGGCATTTAATACGTAGTTTAATACGCAATCTCTTCTGTGGCGTGTTAGATCGCAGGAATTTACCAAAGCATTAGCCGAAGAGTTTGGGTGATTTTTGGAGTTTAGATATATATTTAGGAGGATGGGGTCATGTGTAGAAGTTCACGCCAGTGAGGAAAGTCTCTGATCGCCATTCACTTGGGAATGGCCAGAAACGATTCT
>NW_017534450.1:30484-31770 GCF_001853355.1 Bactrocera latifrons
ATTGGCGCCTCGTAGCGAAAAGAAGAAACGACTGGCGCGCTGTTGTTAACTCGGCTATAATCGCGTAAGCGGTGTCTACGCCAATTAAGAAGAAGAAGAAGATATATATTTAATTCTGCTATCTTCTTCTTGTTTCTTTTCCACAGGAATACCAAGGTCTTTATGGATATTTTCGTTAGGTATGTACCATGGTGAACACTTAATTGTTCGAAGCATTTTCGATTGGGACCTTTATATTATATCAATACCATACATCCAAATCAGCTTTATGACCGCATTATATAAAAGCACTTTGTTGTTTAGGCTAAGTTTAAAGTTTTTATTTAAAAGCCAATTTAAATTTGAAACTCTAATCTTCATACATGTTATTTTACTAGAGATGTGCTTTCTCCACGTGAGGGTTCTATCTAGGTGAATACCAGATGTGTTACTTCGTTCGCTTGGGGTACTAAAATATTTTTATTTTAAACGAAATGCAACATGCTTACACTTCACATTTATACGCCAGTTGGCTTTCCATTCTTCAATAGAACCTAAGTGCTCCGTTAATATTCTTGATGCTTAAATGTGGCAGTTGTACAGCTCACTAAATCTGTGTCATCCACACATTGTAACCCATAACACATTGTAGATGTTGGAAGATCTGCTGTATATATGATATATAGAGTTGGGCCTAAAACGCTGTCCTGTGGTGCATCAGCCCTTATCTGTGGTTCATCAGATGTGAACTCTCCCACGTTTACCATAAACTGTATATTTTTTAAATAAGACTCCAAACTGTTATACAATTCTCAGTCATCGACTAACTCTCTTGCAGATTAGACGTTTGTTTTTGCGCGTACGGAGTTTTTTGATTTCGTTCTTTCTCAATTCAGCCTATCCGCTTTTTCTCTTTTTTTCTATTTCTGTGCATACGCATACTTTTGTTTACGTGAACTTTGAAAACGCGTGCACCATGGCCCCGGGGCCACCAAACATTAACGCAAATCGATTAGCGTTATTAGATACTGGACCAAAAAGAAAGAAAAACAAAAGTGCTTCAAGTGCCCTTCAAACCGATTTTCCTTTTCTGCTGAATGATCCAAAATTTGTCGTGATTGAATCAACCGATCCCTCCAAGCCTATCTCATCTTACTCGTGCTTTGCAAYTCATCGTGGTATCAAACAAATTAGTAGTGAGGTTCACTCCATTTCTACTCTTCGTGATGGAAAACTACTTATCCTTGTAAAAAGCAATAAAATCGCCGAAAAGTTTATAAAAGCAAGACAACTCGAAAATGTGTGCT
>NW_017534450.1:39195-42515 GCF_001853355.1 Bactrocera latifrons
AAGCATGTACAGGAAAGAAGACGCGCGGACTGGAGAAATTTCGAACACCCTTATAAAAACTTCAACCCACTTCGAAATAAAATTTACTACCCTAGCAATATATTTCGACTGCAAGCAACCGTATTCACACGTTTAAGAATCGGCCATACACAAATCACACATCAGCACCTACTCACCGGAAATCCTAAGTCATCTTGCCCCTTCTGCTCTAACACACTATCCGTGGACCACATCTTACGCAAATGTCCAGCTTTAGAGAGTATTAGTCATAAACACTTTATTTCTGCTCAATATCAAACACTGTTAAAATCACCATCTTTTGAAAATATTACATGTATTTATAATTTTCTAGTGGAATCTAACATACATAATATGATATAATATAGATTTGTTATAATATCGGAGTCGATGGCCAAAGCTGCTCGCACTCCTCCTTATCATTAGGTTTAATAGGCTGTATATTTTTCCTAATAAATGTAATAATAATAAATTGTATACAATTCTAAAGGTAGAATTGTTTTTTATCTTATATAAAAGACCTTCGTGCCACACCTTATCAAACGCCTGATCCACGTCTAGAAGTATAGCTGGACAGTACTCCCTGTGTACAAATGCTTCCCTTATTTCTGTAGTAATTCTATTAACTTGCTTTATTGTGACATGTTTCGCACGAAATCCAAATTGATGTGTTGGTATTGTATTATTTTCATGGAGGAAAGGAGACATCTTCGATAGTAATACTTTTTCAAATACTTTAGAAAGACAGGGTAGAAGACTGATTGGTCTTTATGAAGACAGCTTTGTTAAGTCTTTCCCAGGAAATTGGGACCCGACCCTAAGAATTGCTTTTAAGAGCAAAGAGACCACCTCTACCGCAATAATTGGTAACTCAATTAGCATTTTTGGGGAAATATTATCATGCCCCGGCGACTTTTTTGCATTCAGTTCTTTTATTATTCTAATAACTTCAGAAAGTGAAGTCTTAAAAGACTCGAGCGACTCTTTAGCTGTGTTGGGTAAGATGCCACCCAGGCATGTTTCTTTCTAAAAGGAATTTTGTTTGTTGGAATTTAGACAAAGCTTCTTTATCTACATTTCGGTGTTGAATTCTTCCTTACGTTTAAGCGCTTTTTTAATTTATGTAAGTTCAGCAGATTTCAATTGAAACTGAGTGAAAGGGCAGCGATTTATCTGCCATTTACGTCTTGCACGCCTTTTTTCATTTACAAGCTTTCCTATTTCTCTATTAGTGATTTTTCTGGGACCAAGCGGCTAATAGTTTGTTTTTGGTATTGCTAAGGCAGCTGCGCTGGTTATTACATCATTGACTTATCTTATGATTTCGGCAATATCTCTTCCTGTATTTATTTTGTATTCAATATTAATGTAGTTACTCAAGTATTTTTGTATATATTATATTTTAGTTAGTTTTATAAGAAGTTAGACCACTTTTGGATTAACGAATATGGGTTGTTCACATAACCAGGGGAGTGATCAGCAGATAGATCAGTACATGAATCAGCTGTTATGTGCAATTTTACTATATTTTTGATTACAGGAAAATCAATTAAATCTGGTATGTTCTTACGATCACTGAACTAATATGGCGGCTTACCACTAGATATTATTTCAAGGTTATTATGTTTACGTACGTGTGTTTTGTGTTGTAATTTCCACCTGCTATAAATCCTTGACATAGTGTTCCAAAAAAGTCTTTAAATTCGCTATCTGTAATTTTAAAACGAGGTGGACAGTATATAGCCGTAAGGTTTAAGGCACAACCCCGGTTTTTTAGAGAATTTGTTGTAGCTTGTAACGGTGGTGTAGCATGAGATTCTAGAGCATGGTAGTTTAAACGATTTCGGGATGATTTGTAAGATGAGTTTCTGATATAAGCATTACATCTACATTTTTTTTTGAGACAGAAATCTGATAATCTCTAATTAATGTTGGTTAACACCGTTAGCATTCAATATACAAATATTTAGGGTGTATTTAGAAGTAAGGGTGTATTTAGACGTACAGTACCCCGCCAACCCATTAGAAACAGGGTAAATATATGTAAAAATTTACGAATAACATTCTTGGAAAGTTTGCTAGGCGAAAAATTTGAATTTTTTCCACTGCCTAAGCATTAAGTAGACTGTATACTACATGTTACCACGTGTCAAATATTAAAAAAAAATGTACTGTTGCAATTAGCGGGGCTTAAATACGAAATTATATTGAAATATTTACTTCACTTATAGTTAGCATTTGTGATTTATGACTCATCAGAGATAAATTGAGTTTTTTTTTTTATAAGTGTTTGACTTTTATTTCAGAGATTCCAGAGTTTTATTTATTACTAGCTGACCCGGTGAACCACGTACCGCGTAACAGTTAATGAATGTCCTGTTACCTTTTAAACTAATTTATGCTTTGATGAACGTAATACAATGATACAAAATAATTTTAATATATATAGAAACATGAAAGTATTTTATTATGATGAATGATGATGAATACAAACAGAAGAAATAATAATAATAAAGTACTTCAAACAGATGTCAGAAAAAAATATTGAAAACTGTGTTGTCTAAATTGGGATACACTCGGATTAATTCATGAATGGAATTTTCATTCAAGCACTTTGTAGTAAACGATATTCTTTGTTTTTTAGTCAAGCGCAAGAACAAATAAAGCGGATGGTTTGTCGACACGTGAGCATGCCACGTACAATTGACCATGAGAAAAACATGCATTTTCTAGATTGAGGCCACAAATAGTCAAGGATTGGCCCTGTGATTTGTTGATCGTCATGGCGAAAGCAAGACGAATCGGGAATTGAACAGAGAATGTAAAGTATAGAGAAGGTGCAGATTCCATGTCGAACATTTTATAAGATTGTGATACGGAATTTCAACTACAACTACAGAATTCACGCTGTGAAATGTTAACATTTTTAACAGTTCTCTCACATACTCAAACAGAGAATATGAARAGAAATAAATATATGTATTTTCGGCCTATAATGACATGCCATATATGCCCTAGCAGAGAATATTGAAGAAAAATAAGTTCTTTGATACTCCACTTTTAACAGCGAAAAATGCGTACAAAACACACCTCTCACACAAAGAACATAAAGACATTCTTTATTGTGTTCTCTGTCTCACATACCCAAGAATATGAAGAGACATAAATACATATGTATATGGATGTATGCATGCCCATGATGATACTCCCAAACATGTTCCATTATGTATGGAAATATGTATGTAGAACTTTTATTTATTATTTTTCAAATTATTTTATGTTAATTTAATTTTGTTTTATAA
>NW_017534450.1:43486-52806 GCF_001853355.1 Bactrocera latifrons
TTTATATTTATTTAAAATTTTTTTAGATGAGCCCCCAACTCAATTATTTCAACCGGTGCGCCCGAACAAAAGTTGCTGCGTTAGCAACTGTGCCGGTGGAGCAAAACTTTTTACGTTTCCTAAAACGGAACTTGCTAGAAATAATTGGGTAAAGGCCTGCAATCTTCAGTTACCGCTGAAAAAAAATTGATATATATGTGAAAGACATTTTCACAAAAAAGATATATCGTCAAGGCGTATTTTAAATTAAGCTCTTCCTGTGCTAAATTTAAAATTCGAAGCTGACGAATGTAGTCAGCTAAATTTAAAATTTGAAGCTGACGAAACTAGTCAGTCAATCGCCACAATGGATTTTGCCGCCGGTTGTACAAACATATAGTATTTTAAAAACCGAATATACACCACCTAATGATATGTCATTTGAAGAGATGGGAAATCCAAATGACATATCATTTGAAGAATTCGACAAGTATTCCCGCCTTCATGAAATAGCAATGAAGTACGAAGATAGTGAGAATATCACTGTTTGCGACCACGAGCATTACGCTCGAGTAGCTAGGAGTTTTCAAAGCAATTCTTTGAAGCAAATTAAAGAGATAAAAAGGAAAGTTTTCCGGTTGACAAAAAGCTCTGTAAAAAAAAGCGTCATAATAACAGGCGATGCAAATGAACATGCGATAACATTCGCAAAGATGATTTTAAAGGAAAAAAAAACTCCTACGATGAAAAGAGAAAGCAATGGCTTTAAACATCAATTATATGTCGACTAAGACCTATAATTTTATGCGCGAGGATTTGGGGTTTGCAAAACACTTTTGTGTTGGCGTCCGATCCGGTATGCCCCGGTATCGACGAGAAAGTCTTGAACAATTTAAAAAAAATTAAAACAGAAAAACGCATATGCCAATAATTCTCGACGAAGTCTCAATGAAAAAAAATCTAACGTATAACAAAGTACGAGATGTGATTGATGGCTTCGTTGATAATGGAKAAGGTCACCGGGAAAGCGTGGTCGGCAATAAGTGCTGTTTTTTCATGTTAAAAGGCTTAGTCGCAAAATRGAAATATGTGATTTCCTATTATGTGGCAAAAGATAGCGTTAAAAGTGCGGATTTGTTGAATTTGCTCAAGAGCAATATAAATTCTTCGGAAGAAATCGGGCTTAAAATGCACAAAATGTCAAATTGAGGCAACTATTAGGCGCTACGACAAAAAGGCCATATTTCTTTCATAATGAAAGAAAAATATATATGATGTTTGACTATTGCCCTTTGATAAAATGCATGCGTAATATGTTACTAAAGTATGACGTTGAAACGCAAGATGGGCTGACAACTTTTAAAGTTGTGCGAAAAGTATATGCCATAGACCAGGCAAATTTTAATTTTAAAATGTTCCCAAAACTAACCTATTCAGGTATTTAGCAATTCGGTCCCCGCGGCAATTGACATGGCCATAAATGAAAATTTGTTGGGCTCCGATGAGCATTTAAAAAAATGTGCCAAAGCAACCCAACTGTTGGTAAAACGGATGAATGATCTGTTCGACGAATTAGATTGTAAGACGCATTACAATCCAAATCTGCGAGATTGTATTGATAAAATCAATAGATTGAAAGATCACATCCTGTACCTAAAAAACATAAAAAATGCTGTGAGCCAAATATTGTGCCTCGATTCATTAGTATTAACCATAATTGCAATGATCGAATTGAGCGCCGATATATTCAATGAATATTCGAATAGATCATTTATACTCTTAGGGAGGATGAACCAAGATGCCTTGGAAATATTTATTCCAGATGAGCACTTTGCTGAGACTGAAAAATCAGCAGAAAAACAGGTTCGTCGGTACTACACGGGGTATGCCATATACCAGAAGGTTTTCTCCAAACTAAAGTGCGAAAAATGTGCGTATTCTATGATAAAGATTGATAGCTCTTTGGAAGCCTCATCGGAAGCCCTTATAAGGTCAAAAAATTATAAAAGCGCAGATGACCTAAGGCTGGTTAATCCCGATGATAGAGTBTTCGAAATAAGCCGCCTTCAAATGAGCTATTATAAAGAGCTCTTTTTAAAATATTCATGCAGAGTGGGTATAAAATTGATGATTTTAGCCGAGATTATTGCAGCTGTCAAAGAGAAATACCCATAGTGGTATGGCGAGGCTGGAGATTGCGTGGAACATAGCCATCAATTTTTAGACTTCCTCATCACAATTTTACTGTTTAAAAATTCGAAATGGCTGGCACACCAACAGGAAGAGCTTTATAAAAATGAAGTTAGGGCGAGATATTATAATAAAAGAGAAAAACTAAAGAAGCTGGTAACATAAGTAGATTGTAGGCCATATTTAATTTTTCTAGCAACTTCCGTGTTCTAAAAAGTAAAAGAACTATATGAAATAAAAGTACATTAGTCAAATAACTAAAACACATTTCTCTCTTCTTATTTCTCTCATTTCAGATTCTTCAAAAACTAATAATGTTCTTTTTATTTCTTTCAGGGTAGAATTAAGTTGTAAATAGTTTGTAGTAGTAGTTTTAGTATTAGTTATTGTTAGTTAGCTTTAGTATTTATTAATTTATTAAGTAGTATGTACACGTGAGCCAAGCTTTAAAAAAGCTGTTAAAAAAGACCAAATCTTTATTGATTAGGTTTTGTGAGAATTTGTGGGTGTAGGTAGACAAATTCTGAAAATCGTGTTTTATTAAAATTATATTCTTTTATATGTACATACATATATTTCTAATAAAATAAATTTTCTTTTTATTTTTCATTGCAGTTTATTAATTAATTGAATTAAATTTACATGTATTTTCATTTTTATTTAATTTTCAATAAAATTTCAAAAATGAATTGTCCTCAATGTCTATTTTATTTTATCACTCATTTCAGATGATTTTTGTATAGAAATTTGACCGGCGTAGAAGCAAAATGCGAAACAATCATACATATATTATTTCTTTGGCACATTTGTCTGTATGTTTGCGAAAGCAAATGTTCTACAGAAGCATATTTCTATACTTAAACAAAATTATTTCAACCATTGTATATTTCTATCATGCATAACCAAACCATAATTAGGACTACGCAGTATAAGTGGCAATGGTAATGTTGGTGGTAAGCGCTTGAAAAGTGAAGATGAGTACACGGGTTCGAATCTCGACAGAATTTATTTTTAATTTTCTGCTTTTATCCTTCCATGAGAATGAATTGTAAAATAAGAATTTTGCATTCTTTTGTAATTTTTGTTGATTTTCTAAGCAGTTTTGCCATCGTGACGAGAAATAGTTTATGGGCAGCGACGCTTGTACGGGAAGATGTGTTGATAATCATCATATTTTAAAACTTTTTGTAGCCACATGCACATACACCCATTTCTTTGTTTGGCTGAAGTCATATTTATGTTGGTATGGTTGTGATAGACAAGGGATTCCCTGGTGCAATATGAATGTACATGTGTACATATACATTTGATGTTTTGTGCTTTTAGCGACTTAGCTCTAATTTTTTCACAGGCGTATGAATATTTGTAAGTATCTACATATGTACATATGTATTATGCTTCTATAGCTTGCGTGAAAGGAATGACGTGCTTATCTGAGCACATTTCACTTCATTTGGCACATCTTCTTTTTGTAATATTCGAAATAAATATAACTTTTTTGAAATAATTAAAAATTAAAAAATAAAATAAAATTATTTTTTATTTAATTTTTATAAAATTATTTTTTATTTTTCTGAAAAAAGAAATGGTTCATATGATACAAGATCATCATGCATATGTGACGCAGAGAATGCTTTTTTACTTTATTCATTCTCGCATGTATTCAGTCGTTTTACATAGTACATATATTTCTGCCAGAGAACGTGCTAATTTCTGCTAAATAGAAGAGAGAGAGAATGGTGAAATTCCGTATCACAATCTTATAAGTTCGGTTAGCCGTCCAATCGAACATCATACAGAATTCAATTTGCACCTTCTCTATACTTTAGATTCTATGAATTGAATTCGTTTTAACTCAAAGGGAATATCCGTTGGGATCATCGGAATAAGAACTTCCTCATCTTTAAATTTTTCTTTAAGTATCGACGCGTGAATCATATTGCTCATCAGTTTTCTTATTACCAAACGCGTTCCGTTGCACAGTTTTGGATGCTTTAAATTTCTAAGAATGATAACTACCGTGCCAACCTTCAGTTGTAAATTGTGCGGTGGTAAACCAGGCACATCCAAGGAGTTTACAAATTCAGTTGAATAATTAGTGGCTTCTTCTTCGTTGATTACACAGTCGATAGATTTGAATGAATACAGAGTACCTACGATTTGATTTTGAATTATAAAATTGAGGTCATCTCCATCTTTATTTTTAGCGGCTAAAATTGCTCGCTCACTAAACCATTTAGTATTTTTGTGGTTATCAACGATATCCGGGAATACTTTGTCTAAGCTCGTCCTTTGATGAGACGAAATTGCAAAAATTTGAAGGAAATGAAATCAAACCGCTCGATTCGTCAACAGGAACACGGCCATTACCGATTGTCAGCAATTGCTTCGAGAAATCATCATCAGATAGATCGTTCAACAATGCAACTCTCATATTTACAGACAGTTGAAGTTTCTTTACATATCGCCACAGATTTGATGCTTTGAGGCAAGCGTTTATTTTGTCGGCCGCAGTAGATCTTGGAATGACTGGTAGTGTTTGTCCGAAATCGCCAGATAACAAAATCATGGCACCACCAAAACATCTCGAGTCATTGCGCAGATCTTTTAATGTTCGGTCTAGGGCTTCCAATACGCGTTTGTGCGCCATTGTGTATTCGTCCCATATGATTATTTTTGATGCTACTAAAACTTTAGCCATTGCGGAGTGTTTCGAAATGTTACATGTCGGCTGTTTAGTAGTTTGAAAATTTAATGGCAATTTTAACGCTGAGTAAGCCGTACGGCATCCATCTAACAATGGGGCCACTATTCCAGAAGAAGCAATTGCTACCGCAATATCGGATCTCGCACGTACATTAGCCAAAATTAATGACATGAGGAATGTCTTCCCAGTTTCCCTGGGGGCATCTAAAAAAAAATAAGCCACCGTTGCCGCCATCAATTACATTAATCAGTGTATCATAGACTTCCTTCTGCTTAGGATTCAACAGCGGTACATTCGATTGAACTGTTTGGATTATTTCATGTGGATCATATTCGCGTTCACGTTCCAATTCTTTATTAAATGCGTCATACATTCCGCGATCGGGCGCTGGCATTCCTAACCTATCTAACAAACTGCCGCACATGAGGTAACACATATCTTCGATCAAGAGCACAGTCTGGTTATGGATTTTCTCATTTACCTCAAGACCGGAATTTCTTGAGCTGACACGAATTCGACATAAAATATCTTCTGACATGTTATCTTGGTATTTGCTCCACAGATCACGTGGGTTCGATGGGAAGCCTGTCGAAATGAGGATAGCAAATAATGTGCGTATCTGACTTGGAGATGCAGAAATAATTACTTCACTGATTGTCGTGTCCCACTGAGTATCGTTTTCAAGCAAATTCAGCTCTTGACATGCTGCACGAAATGTGGGGCACCCTATACCATGAACAGTTCGTAGTGATTCAAATGATGTTGACCCTCGGACATGTACCAGCAACAATCGCAATTAGAAACATTCATCATTCTTCGGATTAACTGTGTAAATACGACCAAGAGCATCAGTAGAACGCATGTCTGAATGACCAGGAACTGCATCGCCTTACTTACGACGTTGAAATTTTTTCGATGTAACGTTCCAGGTGTAATAACATGGCATTTCTGAGTAAAACAACGTTCGCGCGAACGGATCGCTTTGACAAATCGCAAAGAAGCTGGTCAGTGTTGTCGCTGGAGGTGTTTCGGCACGTTGAGCAGCACTCGACACTGTGAAATATACTCTCTGACCGTTCTCTAGATGCATCCCCAAATGTACAACAGTGGGATGACGTTCGTGAATAGGGAATGCAAATATACGCCAAATTGCTTCATTGCAGTTCACATATCTACCAACTTGATAGCGCGTGATTTCATCGTTTATATTGGATGTTTGGATACCAAAAACCGCCATGTCGCTTCCTTTCGTGACATATTTGCAAATGTATTTAGTTGACTTGACCGAATTGCAATACCCAACATTACAATGTGCCTTGAATGTTTTGGAAAGAAGTGGCGAATATGGAACAATCCAACTGTTGTCAATTACGAATTGTTTCCTTTCACTTTAGTTGCGATCATCGGGCGATCGACGACGATACAATGGATAACCATCGTTGCCTGTAATGATCTCCCGTCACCGTCAATTTTCGTGAATACCGTTTGGAACACTTGCCGTCGACCATTCACGGTGATTGGCGGTTGATAGTGCCACACGGTCCATGAATCATAGTCGTGATTACAACATCATGTAGATCTGGATCGGTTTCAGGAGCAGGAATCTTAGCACATATGATGTTATCTATTTGATCTGACCGAATTCTTTCAACTAATCAAATTAGCATGTGGTAGGCCTCGTTTTTGCCATTCGACTGAATACATCCAGCATGGAGTAATCCCAAAGACGTGTTGCTTAACAATGTAATTCATTAGTGACCGAATTTCTTGCCTGAAAAACGTGCGGTGATGTCGTGTCGATCACTTGATGTTTGTCCGCGAAGCAGCAATTGAATAATTTCCGTCCAGTTTGGATTACATGTAAATGTAATGAATAAATCTGGCCAACCATAATGACGAACTTATGTCATTGAATCTTGCGCATATTTATGCAAATGACGCGGGCTACCTGTGTATGTCGCCAGTAAAATGGTCCATCGACCAACATTTTCTGAATCTCCTTCTGTGCAAATTGCATCGCGTAAATGAATATACTCTTCCGAACGCAATTTAGCTTGATTCAACCGAATGAAATTCAGGCGCTCCGTTTCGATTTTAACGTACGTGTCAACGCGATATTGTTGAATCAGTCGACGAAATCGCAACAAATAATTGTCACAATTTTCCCGAATCATCAACGATATGCGTTATAATTCATCGAACTAATCTTCTTCGTAGTTTCTGCTCCTGAAACAAATACAGTAAAATTTGTATTTTAGAACCCCTAATAGGTTAACGACTCTTACAGCAACTCTCTACTAAATTAGAAATGACAATTTTTTGGTTACAAAAAGCAAACAGAATAAAATGTAATCAAGTTAAAATTAAACAATAATATTGATCTTACCATTCAATGAATTAATCATTTTGATATTAAAGTGGTATCCATCGTCTCCTTGTCAAAACATCAGCGGGTATTGTATCGCGTAATATGAACGGTGTGTTTCAAATACTCTTTGTAGTTGCCCAGTATTGCGTCGTGTACAATATCACGTGTTTGGAAGTTTTCACAAATAATCAGAATTGCCACTTCATCGATTGTTGGAGCATTAAATGTGCGTTCATGTGTTCCAGCTGGTCTTTAATCTGCTCTGATCACAACTTTAAAGTCATCACTTGGCATGCGCTCTAAAGCAGTCTTGAACAGCCTGACCAATACATGATGTTCATGAAGCATTTGCTGCAGATCTTGGAGAATTGCTCTTTTCGTAGCTGTGTTGATCCCTTGACGCCGGTCGAGTTGTTCTTCCATATTGCCCATGAAATATATTTGCAAGAATTTATGCTGTTCATCAATTGGTTGTAATGATCCAATTCGATGGCAAATCTGGCCTTGAATATGTAAAGACAAAGCCATAGTCATAAAACTTACTTTACAAACACTTATTTTTTTTTTCAATTATTAACATCTCATTTTAATTTCAGAGAAAAATACAGAAATCTAAAAAAACTACATTCCAGATTTTTTTTTACAATATTAGAAAATAAAGGTTTTAACGTAAATTACCTTAAATGTCGGATTATAGGTGTGCTTCGATAATTTCTGCCCCAAATGAAGTCATTTGGAAACATACATTGTATTTTTGTGTGTTCGTTAGAAAATGTCGTGATTGTTGTGTTTCGCCATAAAGCAGGGAGCGTAATGGCTCTGGTGGCGGGACCAATAATGGCAATTTCACTGTACCACTAAAGCAGAACACACCAGGCATTTCACCAGCACACTTCAATGCGCCACAATACTGGCAAACAACGTCCATTTGACAAATGAAAACTAAACGATGGTGCAATCATATAGAAACGCTGCTCGATTCAAATCAATACTTGAATAATTTCTTCTTGCACTTCGAAGATTATTCCTCTGTTCATCTGTACGATAAGATCGACGATTTCTCGATTTCAACCTAGCCGTTTCACGGGCTGCATCTCTTTGCTCTTGTGTTTGAGAAGTACGAATTAAGGCCCTTCTTTGCTCCATACTAACGCGGCGCTCTTCTCGTGCAATTTATCGTTTTTCATCAGATAATTGACTCCTTATATTCCGTTGCCTAATTGAATTACGGCTCCGCTGGGAAAGATTAGATATTTTAGGACGCGGCACTCGCAGAAAACCACGTAAAAATACCAAATATAATAACAATGCTTGAACTTTCGAGACATAGACAAAACAAAAAATTTCTGAACGCACACATTAATATTTGTTACAGCATTTAACAGGATTGGACAACAAATGTTTAACATTGTAATAAACAAATCAGCATTGAAATGATTAAGTATTCAAGTATTTTTAATATGTATTCTGCTATTCGGGGCGGAGACAAATCCAACGAATCAATAACCATGAAAATTGGTCCCATGAAACCCCGTCTTTGTTTCATAAGTATAGCTTTAAGTATTTTTTGAGTATTTTTTTTAGCTTACGCAACCGTATTAGTTTTGCGGGGATACCAAATTCAGACATCGCGGCACAAAGGCAGCTCCTTTTCGTGCTGTCGAAAGCACCATTGAAATCGACGAAGATATCCATAACGACAGTGCATTTGGAAAAAATTCACAGTCTTATACTAAGGTGTAGAATCGACTTTTTAGTACATATACATAAAGCAAGCGATACCAAGTTGCTTAAAAGTATGAACTTTACATATTTATGCTAATTAGCCGTTCTGAAGTGATTGAAGCTGTCATAGAGTTGTCGTATAGCCATAACGACAATGCATTTGGAAAAAATTCACAATCTTATATTAAGGTGTAGAATCTCTTTTTTACTACGTGTACATTAAGGAAGCGATACCAAGTTGCGCAAGAAATATCAACTTTACAGTGCATTTGGAAAAAATTCACAGTCTTATACTAAGGTGTAGAATCGACTTTTTAGTACATATACATAAAGCAAGCGATACCAAGTTGC
>NW_017534450.1:53563-55069 GCF_001853355.1 Bactrocera latifrons
TAAAAACATGAACTTTACATATTTAGGCTAATTAGCCGATTTGAAGTTATTGGAGTTGTCATAGAGTTGTCGTATAGCCATAACGACAGTGTATTTGAAACAATTTCACAATCTTATATTAAGATGTAGAACCTCTTTTTTACTACGTGTACATTAAGCATTCGATACCAAGTTGCGTAAAAATATCAACTTTACACAGTTATGATAATTAGCCGTTCTGAAGTTAGTGGAGTTGTCATAGAGTTGTCGTATAGCTATAACGACAGTGCATTCGGAAAAATTTCACAATTTTATCTTAAGGTGTAGAATCGATATTTTAGTACATATACATAAAGCAAGCGATACCCGGTTGCGTAAAAACATGAACTTTACATATTATGCTAATTGACAGTGTATTTGAAACAATTTGACAATCTTATATGATGGTGTAGAATAGATTTTTTAGTACATATGCATAAAGCAAGCGATACCAAGTTGCGCAAAAACATTAACTTTACATATTTATGTTAATTAGAATCGATATTTTAGTACATATACATAAAGCAAGCGATACCTTCGTATACATGCAATTCGACCTCTTTCTTTTTTTGTCTGCAAATGCGTCTCGCTTCCCTCTTCAACTCTCAGTATCTATCCCATCCCGCACGTGTTGAAGTCGATCGTAACTTTCCGAAAACCAATGGTTTCGGTTGCAGCTGTACGTAAGGAGTTTGAAGTGCCGTCTCACAGCTCCCTTATACCGAGTTGTTGACGACTGCTCTCAGAGAGCAGGACTGCAAGCCGAGTAGAAAATCGTTCGGCTGTCTGTTGTGATTGCAGCTTCTCGACGTCGAACCTTCCTTGCGCAGAGGCGGGTGCGAATCTTAGCTGACGTGTCTTCCGTCTGTCACAACATGATCGATCTGGTTTATGGTTTTTCGATCCGGAGACAGCCAAGTAGCTTGATGAATCTTCTTATGTTGGAATCTAGTACTACAGATAACTATATTTCGGGCCCCGGCGAAGTCTATCAGCCGCAACCCATTTCGGAATATTTCCTCGTGGAAGGCTGAATTTACCGAAAGTAGGGCCAAAGATACCTCGTTGCCCACCCTGGCGTTAAAGTCGCCAAGCACGATTTTGACATCGTGGCGGGGGCAGCACTTATAAGTGCGTTCCAAGCACTCATAAAAGGCATATTTGGCCACATCGTCCTTCTCTTCATCGTCCCATGCCTGGATTGAACCAGGTTCACCTAGGTAACTTCTATGCCGGTGCTACAGTTCACAGGATTGGTTCGATGAGAGACAGGTTCTCATCTCCGATCTGCTCAGCTTAGTTGTTGTCGGAGGGAGTCGGTTCCTGGTCCACCTGCATTGCTGATTCCTGACCGCATTACCACCTTGCTGAACCGGAACCCCTTCTGCCAGACGAACTTATGGATTTATCGTCAACCATAATGTTGAGCTTCCATTGTGCTTAAATGGCCTGTTCAAGCAGCAAAATCAATTTCCGACAGGATAACGA
>NW_017534451.1:0-983 GCF_001853355.1 Bactrocera latifrons
AATAGGAGGAATTTATTTCGTAAGCTGTTATGCCCGTCCCAGCGCATCCATTAGAGAATTTGAAGGCTTCCTCCTTGAATTATCTTTAGAAAGCAGATTCAAACGATAATAATGGCCGGTGACTTTAACGCATGTTCTACTGCTTGGGGTAGCAGAGTTTCAAACCATCGTGGGCGCCTGATTCTAGAATTCCTGAGTCAAACCAACCTCACAATTATTAATAGTGGCACCAAAAAYACTTATCAAAAAGGAAATAAAGGCTCTATAATAGACCTGATGTTTGCAAATGACGCACTCAGCAGACATATTAAGTGGGAGGTGTCAGATATGTTTACATATAGTGACCACATGGCAATCATTGCAGAAGTTTTGTTCTCTCGGGCCCAGGAACCCTCACGCATTAACACTACATGAAAAAGAAGCTGGAAGCAAACAGATTTTGATACTGACGTTTTTAAGACAGCCTGGAGTGCAGCAATAGCACCAGGCGAAGGCGGCATCCACTTAGTAACCGCACTGCGAAAGGAACTGGTAGCAGCATGCGACGTTACAATGCGAAGGACGAAATGTCACAATAAGAAGACCTGTATACTAGTGGAATGAAGAAATTGCCACGCTGAAAAAGCTGTGTCATGCAGCTCGACGTCGCCTACAACGCAATCAAAACGATGAAAACGTAAACCGTCTCAAAGAAGCTTTTAAAAGGCACAAAAATCTCTTAAAGTCAGCTATAACCCGTAGCAAAAGGAACTGTTTTGAAAAAATCTGTGGAGAAGCGAATATAGACCCCTGAGGGACCGCTTATAAAATCTGTATGTCTAAATTCAAAAATAAGCGGCAGCAACCCAAATGCSCTCCATTCATGAATAAAKTCGTCGAGGCATTATTTCCGACGCACGAACCGATTACTAACGCTGATCAACGAAACGAAGCTGCTGAATCACCCCCACTGGTTACAGAAGAAGAACTACTGGCCGTAGCCA
>NW_017534451.1:1654-21894 GCF_001853355.1 Bactrocera latifrons
CAAACCAATAAGTGCAGTGCATAGACTCACAGCAATAAGAGTAACAAGTGCTTTCCGAACAATTTCCAGCGAAGCATCTGAAGTACTAGCTAGTATGCCCCCCATAGACATCCAGGGTGACGAGCTCACGCGGTTATATGAGCTATCAGCGCCAATTACAGAAATCCMAAAGAGAGAAGAGAGAAAGAAGAGCATAACTATATGGCAGCAACGGTGACAAACCTCAACTAAAGGACGGTGGACCCACAGACTTATACCCGACATTCATATATGGATAAGCAGACGACATGGGGACCTGGATTTCCACCTGGCCCAAATATTAAGCGGGCATGGGTGCTTCAGAGGCTACCTATACAAATTTCAAAATGACGTCAGTCCGTATTGTTCGATGTGTCCGGAGTCCATAGAAGACTCTGAACACGTGTTCTTCCATTGTCCTCGGTTTCGAAACATAAGGGAAAAGTTAGAAACTGCACTAGGTGGTAGCCTAATGGTGGAAAACTTGACTGCATATATGTGCCAGTCCTCTGACAATTGGATAGCAGTTCGTGAAGCTGCTACTTCCATCATAACTACATTAAGACAGCTACAGCAGAGTAGGCGTCACTCCGTCTGTGCTATAGAGGAGACGTAATATGTCTTCTCGCTCCCATGAAGTAATACCTTATCTGGTGATTCCGTGGGAGAGTCTTGAGTTGGGAGTAGGTTATGTTTAGCGGATTAAAGTTCCGCACTTCGGCTTTCGATGCTTCCTCCTACTATAAACAAAAAAAAATTAAAATAAAAATAAAAAAAAAAAACACTTCGCTTCCAACCTTCCGTTTACAACACCCGTCCTGCGCGCTACAGTATACTTTTCGACAGCAACGATCTGGCGCGCAATAGACATTCGCTCATTAAGTTGGTTAACATACATAAACATATAAAACCTTTCTTAATAAATTAATATTGTACATCATACTACTCAAGTTACCCGGTATTTTTATTTCAAATGTGCGTGAAAACTATTTAAACAATTTATACGTACATGGTGATTACCAAGGCAAAAATAGAGTCACATATGTATCTGCTAGGTACAAAATTATTCAGGTATTTATAATAATTTTAATTGAATTTTATTGAATGTATTCAAAGGTCAGTAGAAAGAAAACCGGGGATCGGGGGAGTATAAAGTGAGGCCCCTCTGATCCATCAATTTATTAGTATCATATTTTATTTATTATGAGAAAGAGTAGTTTCATTTTACTATATGAAAATGCTTTTTTTGTTTTGATTATACTTGTGCTCAAGTACAACTGTATATGATAACTCGTTTAAAGTATGCTGATATGCTGATCTCAATTTGATTTGGGCTCGCCTAAGAATTATTAATCCTCATCTCTTCCCTCTCTCCTGTATTCTGTATACCATAACATCAGCAACGCGCGGCCATATTTTCTAATAGATAGAGTAATTGTTTACAAAATAAAGAAAACAGTAAAAAAAAAAAATATTTTAAAAAGAAACATTTTTAAATTCATATTTCCTATACTATGACAATTTGCTARAATGTTTTTTTTTCAAATGTTTTTAACTTAAATACAAAAAAACAACACTTCAAAATACTAAAAAATAGTGTAATGTCAATTAATTGTTTGCAAATTGTAAATAAGATACATCTTTAAGAGCCGGTTTCTCGAACATAATTTAAGTGAAAAATAATTAATTTCAGATTCACCATTTGATTTAATTTTTATTTAAATGACCAATGGTTTACTTTAGACCTGCGGAAATCGCTTTAAAAGTTATGTTACCTCCAAGCAGCAATACACACTAATGGTTGAGCTGTTACAGCAAAAACCTGAAATGACGCATGCTTTTACCAAATGCCCAAAGACGCAGCAGCTTTTTGGAAAAATATGACCCAAGAACGAAACAGTGTTGGTCCTTCTATCAAATATATTTCCAGCTGGAAGAAGGTGATATATTAAAGTTGTAGTTTTTATTGTTGCAACAGGATAATTTAAAGCTTGTTTGACTTACATATTTTTTATTAGCTATGGTTAGATTTTAAGGCCTACATAAAAAGAAAATTGGTGGAGATCAAAAGGAGCAATCAGCTATTGGTGGCAGCAGAAATAGGCAGCACCAATTCAATAAATTTGAGGAAACTATGCTAACACTAACTGCATTAGAGACGATTACTAGTGAAATTGAGAACACAGTAAGCATGGGCTAACCTATGGCAGCCGACGTTGGCATTCCCATCATCGACCTGCAGTCCAGCACTGCCAAGACGTACTTCTCGACCACCCGAATACAGCCAAATTTGTAAAAGATTTTCAAGAAAAGATTCTCCATATGCTATTAGGCAAAGCATTTGAAAAGCAAAACGAGTTGAAAACAAGAAAAAACGTTAACTTCGGCTGCACCGAAGCTAATATACCCTTCACAGGTACATTTCTTTTTAGTAACTATGTGTTCAGTTTGAGCGGAAGCTATATGCTATAGTAATGCAATCTGAAAATTTTTTTTTTGGAGATTATATTGTTACCTTAAGTAGTAATCCATGTCATATTTTGTGGTAATACCACGTCAAATGCGAAAGTTTTCCATACAAGCCTTCGATTCCGATCGATCGATCGATGGACTTGTATGGCAACTATATGTTAAAGTGAGCCGATCTGAACAAGTTCTTCGGAGATTACATTGTTGCCTTATAAAATAATCTATACCAAATTTCGTGAATATATCTTGTCAAATGTGAAATTTTTCCATACAAGAACTTGRTTCCGATCGTTCAGTTTGTCTAACAGCTATATGCTATAGTAAGACGATCGGAACTATTTCTTCGGATATTACATTGTTGCCTTAGACTATAATCCATACCAAATATACCTTGTCAAATGTGAAAGTTTTCCAAGAACTTGATTCATATCGCTCAGTTTGTATGGCAGCTATATGCTATATTGGTCCGATAACGGCATTTCCTACAAATGAGCAGCTTGAAGAGAAAACGACTTTATAGGGTCTCCGACGCTTTCTTCTGGGTATTACAAACTTCGTGACAAACTAAATATACCATGTTCAGGGTATAAAAGCAGAAGAGGAAGAAATTAGAGGGCACAACATAGCTATGGAGATTTTGATTGCTACTAAGAAATCAAACATCAAGTCAACAGCAAATGTTGGAAGTGGAGAAAAAAAAATTAGAAGCATTTTTAAAAAAAGTAATTAGTTAATTAAATCCTTAATTAAAACTGTATAAATATGTTATGTTAATATTTATTCAGGATATTATATTCGTGTTAAGCTTATCTGACTTGTGAAGCTGCATCATTATAAGTTGATGAGAAAATGTCACTATTTTCTGTAAAAATATGTGATATTTATGATATGATATGATATTTTCTAAAACGTCAGCATTTACGCGATAGTGAACGTTTGTAACGTTGTGTAACGCTGCTGCAACATTAACAATTTGAGATGCCTGCTATGGCTCATAGTGAAGCTCACGAGCACCTAGAAGACATCTGCATCGATTTTTAAAAACAACTACAGGGTTTGAACCAATCATTACAACTCTTTTAAAACTCTCAAAATTGGCTTCTTCTGAAGGTATTCTCTGGAATAGCTTTGAGATCCGAGGTGCATGCTGTTTGAGTCCCTCTATGGCTGGTGCCATACGGAAGTGTGCCTCTTTGTCTCGGTATCATAATCATAGATACATGAAAAATTGAGGATGACTTTCATATATGTTCAAATTTTGTTGGCACACTTCCACTCGCCGCAATTTCTGGTCGTCAGTGAAAACTTTTGGGACTATTTCCGCGCACTCCTTGCGCATGTTCAAGTGCTCTGTCACAATGTCATGAAACACAGATTAGCAATTAAACGAATACTTAGTTGACAGTCTGAGTTCAAAACTTTGCGCACACGCGGCACATTGTCGGTGTCACAAGGCAAAGCCCTCCTGAATATATTCCACTCATATGAGTGACAGTACATCTGTACACCAATCCACCCGGTAAAACATTCAAACGATCTCACCTCAGACGACAACATTCTCAGAAAACACCAAACGCGATGAAATAGCTGACATAAAATCAACAAAAAGGCTCGCTACTTCGTCCTTAGGCCCTCATACGACACAACACTGTTCCGCAAATTCAAGTTTATCGCATACATTTGCTTAATGTCTTTTTTTTACCTCATGTTTTCTATATAAAATATAATGCATACATATTTATTTAATTAAAAAATATTCATAAACTTCTTGAAGTAATTTTTTTAATGTAAATATATATGGACACCAATGTTCATTTGATAAATAATAAAAATATTTAAAAAAATGTAATCAAAATTGTTATTAGTTTAACCGTGAAAATCGATCATCCGTGATGCTCTGGTCCCAACCATTACGGATAATCGAGGCCACTGTATTTTTATTTTAGGTAATGAAAGTTTTCTAGTTAAGTAAAGATCAGATAATAATTAACATAATATAACATAATATTTCTGCTATCTCTGGCAAATTCTTGTCTCAACTTGCTACCAAATGTTCATTGACTACGTTTTCTTTTGGTTGAAAGAAATTACTGTATTCATTCAAACGAAAGTTTTAATCAAAAAGTAATCCTATTAAGAAACTTTTCTATTCTTTACTGACTTGGACTGACTTTATACTGGAAACAACAGTAAAATTCTAAAGCGTATTAAGGATTAGACGGTTAAAAACATCTATATTTACTTTTATTTAATAAGTTGTTAGTAAAACTTTCGAAAAATCTTAAATGAAAATTCTCGTTGTATTGTTTTATGATATTATTCTTAAATATCTATTTTATCCCCTTCAAAGAAATCATCCCTAGCTACATTTCACTTCTGCCAGGGTTTCTCGTAATCCTCAAAGTACTTGAAAATCTAATCTTTTGTAATCTTATTTAGCTACTACTGCGATGACGCTTTTCTTTCTTCAGATGTAGGGTTATCTTTTCATAGGCCTGTTCAAAAAAAAGTCACAGGGTGCCAGGTCAGAGCAATACGGTGGCTCCGGCACAATTAACCCTTAAACGCCTGGCGGTTCCTTCAGGAACCAACCGCTACTTTTGTAGAATGTTCATACATGAATCATGTTATCGTTTAGCTCAGTCACCACTTGTGTGTGAGCTTTGAGGAACCATCAGGTGCTCAAACATCTTATTGTTCATCTGGTACGCAAATTTATTGTATAAAATGTGTCCTTGTTTATCGCCACAGCAAAATTGTTATCTGGATTTCCATACAAATATCTTATGTGAGTTTAATAATAATTTTAATGAAATTTCAATAAAATATGGATTTTTGTAAAAAAACACAATTTGTCCGGAAAGCAAAAGGCTGATTTTCTTCCGCTGCGACTGTACTTCGAAGCGTCAGCGCACCGACTCGATTCCGTAGATTTCGTTTCTAGCTAACGAACGAGCTAGGTCAATTGTTTCCGAGCACCTGGAGAGTCAGGGCAAATATTTTCGTACGACCAGTTTCTGTGAGTAGAGCAGAGGTACGCGTTTAAATTCTGTGTAAAAATCCGTCAATCTGCGAGAAAGACATTTTATATGATCAGATATTGCTTTAGCAATAAGTGATATGTTTCGGTGGCACTAGGCCTTTTTGGAGGTCGCTGATGAATGAGAAAATCCAAAGAGAAAACGATCGTCATTGTCTTTTTTGACAGCAAAGGCATCGTCCACCATGAATTTGTTCCTCCTGAACAAACCGTAAACGCCAAATTTTACGTGGAAGGCTTCAAGAAACTCAATTGGAAGTGGCACCACGCCAACGCCCAGGCTAACATCGTCTTTCTTATGAACAGGTACCTAACCAGGGCCGGCATCCCAACGCTTCCGCAGCCGTCCTACAGCCCAGATGTGGCCCCCGGCTGTTTTTTGTTTTCTTGCCTGAGAAGGCCGTTGGAAGGCAATAATTTTCAACGCTACTCTGGAGAACGCTTTCAATGCTTGGAAATCGAGCTGGCATGGCTGCATCGACGCAGAAGGAACCTAATTTGAAAGTTTTAAAAGAATTGTAACGATTGGTTCAATCATTTTTTTTTTTTTAATCTAGTCAGTCTTATTACTTTCCGGACATACCTTGTATGTACTCAAAAAGAGCATTTAATGGTTTCTGAAAGGACCAACGAATAAAAGACCCTGTAAAATCTAAAAGAATGATTTTTAAGAAAAATCGTAGAAAAAATGTTTGACACCGCCAATTATATATATAAATAATAATTTTAGATGAGTCAAAGTTATCAGGATTTTAAGGATTAATGTGTTTTGGCCAAATAACAACAATTACGTAGGTTGCCTTTTAGATTTTGGAAAGTTATACATACATACTCAGAACCTATTGACATACGAGTATTATTTGTTGTTTACAGTAAATTAAAATATCCATCTCGTCCAAAAAATGGAATTAAACCGCGATTTTGACGGAATTATTTTTACAACTTTTGACATAGATTACCTCAACAGCAGTGCATCAATGAACTTATTTAAATTGTTTGCATTGAAAATCCATCAAGGACCAGTGTTTATCGATAGTACGGTTAATCCAATCGAGGTCGTAGATCAGTTCCAAGACGAAGGTCATAAATTACTATCGGAAACTATTGATACTTAATACATATAATTTATCGATCGCTCAAAACTGGCTCGAATGGATTTTTCGATAAAAATGTTAAAAATACGATAACAGTGCTTCGATTATGAGATCGTGAAAGGTGTTCGGAATTTATAAGTAGAGCCCAAAAATAAACTCCATTTGACTGACGAATCCAACAAAAGCTCTTCGTATACGAAGAATTTCCAAATGGTTGCTTGTTTTTAGTACAACTAAAACTAGAAAATAGACACCACTAGAACAATACAGAGCAGTAAATTCTGAGTGGTCACAATCATTATCATAACAATTAAACAAATAAGAAAGCGCAAAATTCGACCCCGATTATATCTATTTTTCTCAATACCACATACTAAAAAACCAATCATATATAGTAAAGTCAGCCGGATGTTCTGAAAGCCTAATAATAGTTATATAGGGGCTTATGCTAAGTTTCTGCTAAATTTTAACTATTTTTGACAAAAAAACACTGATATGAGAAAACTCTCTCTTATTTTCGTTGAGATAACTCACGTATTGGCTGATATAAGCGGTACCAGGAAGTTCCAAAATCTTTATATAATATTAGGTATATGGCTACTAAGAGAAGTATTCACGTAATTCAACTCATTTTTAACACACAGACATAATATGATAAGAGGAGGATATTCCTTAATTACAATTATAAATATATCTCACACATTTTCACAAGTGCCCCTTGCTACTGCGACCGTCCGTACCAAATTAGAGTTTTATATATTATTTTAATTGAGTGCTTAGTTATGGCATTTTATATGTTTTCGGTTAATGGCGATTTGTGGGCGTCCCAGTGGTCCGATTTGTCCCATCCACGAACTCGTCATTTTTTGTACTAAGAAACCTGCATAAAAAGTTTCAATGAGATATCACAATTTTTAGTCTATTTGCAGCTTGCATAGATGGACGTACAGACAGACAGTCAACCGGATTTGAACTGTATTATAACCATTTATATATACAACCCTATATCAGTTTTGCTTAATTTGAGGTGATACGTACAACCGTTAGGTAAACAAAACTATAATACTTTGTAGCAAAAAATTGCAAGAATAAACATTATATAACCAGCTAAAAACTCAATTGAGGGTATTAATGAATTGTTAAAAAAATCAAATAGCATTTTCTCAGAAATTCAGTTAAACTCACGCAAAACACGCTTGAGGAGTTTTTGAATATTTAGAATATTTTTAATTTAGCAAAAAATAGGAAATGTTAGCACAAAAAGAAGAGAGCCTACCTAAAAAAGCTTCCTTGGGTCACTCCCGATAACGGATGACACCCCAGAGTGAAAGCCTACAGAAAATAACTTTTTAATTATAATATTGTGTGAAACTTTATCAAATGTTTATAATGAATGTCAAGTCTGAAATAAATTAACCTGATGACAGATACTTTTTTAAGAGAAGTTTGATATCACAAATATTATCCTCCGAAAGGCACTGAATAATTTACCGCCCGATTTGCACACAAAAATATTAACCTTTGTCCATCCTTTCTGTTGAGATGTGGTGAATTGAGCTGCGTTTTATTAGGGTGCGCCAGTTTTTCCGGGTAGAGTGGAATCCTGGACCCTAGGTGAATATTTTGCCTAGTTTTATATGTATAATCTGAGATATGTAATTCGGCTTACTGTTGGTGATGTAGCCGACGGATCAGAATATTAGCTATAAGAAGCGATTTTACTTTTGCGTGTTCTGACGACTTATTATTATACTAAACAAGTGGTTTTATTTTTATTAATTTTATTAGCGGTTATTTACAATTTCTTATTTTATCGTTTTGGTATACCGGTTGTTTGGAGAATGAAGTCATGTGTAAAAATTCTCGCAAGTAATGAAAATTCCCTGATTGCCATTCAATTAGGAGTGGCCAGAAACGATTCTTTTACACATGGCTCAAGCAGCTCACGACTTCCGGTCTTTGACCAAGTATCCTCTGGGTAGCTAGAAAACGTTAGTTTGAGGGCCCTTATGCGCTGGGTGTGGGACCCGCCACGTAAAAAACACTACCAATTAAAAAACTTAAACCTCGGATTGATGACGATCATAACAAACGAATTAAGGATTACGATTTGAGGGGATGCACCTGGAATTTTCGGCCCCTTAATTTTGAAGGTGTCACTGCCCAGCTGGTTGGTGTCCTCGTTAGAGTGGAGGCAGACATCACCGCCATCCAAAGAATGCGGTGTGGGATTCGATATGGAAGAGAGGCTCTGTCGCCGAGTACTACCACTACAAAAAATTCCGAAAAACATGTTTATACACTCCACGATATATGTAACTCATAATATGTGAAAAAAGTTTTATTGTAGAATAAAAATTTCTATGAAAAATAATGTCATAAAAACAGGCCATATTACCCTTAAAGAAAATACATCAAAACAATATTGAATTGGAACAATAACTCAATATCACAACAATAAACAATCCTACACAAACAAACACCAAAACAACCTTGAGTTTGAATACCACAACAACCTTATCTTAGAACAAAGGAAATATATCTAAGCAATTAATGTGTACATAAAAAAAACCTGAACAAATAATAAATTATAATATACATCTGTATCTAAACAAACTAGTAATGAGGAAACATACTAGTTATGATAAATAGAAGTAAGAACCATGTAATAAGTTAGTCTTAAGAGCATTAATACAAAAGAACTTCCAGCACTAAGTACTTCATTAAAGTGTAGAAATAAATGGCAATGGATACAATGAATCAATAGCAGATCCTGAAAAAAACGGAGAGCTGCGAATTCAGCTAGATTAACAAAAGATCCTGAAAAAGTATAACAAGGTAAAAAAGTATAGGTCCGGAAATAGTGGGTAATACTTTCAGCAAGATTCGCAATAGGCTCTGAAACAGCGGACAACGTTGAAGTCTGCAAAATTCTCAAACATTGAATAATAAATTAACCATTAGGAAGAATCAAATATGCCTTAACTCCACAAGTAACTGCATTGATGGCCATTATAAATAAGCAACAAGAGGAATTTATATCAAGATTATCCTCAGTCCAAAGCACTGAATTTATGGAATATATTTGAATTTGTGTAACGTATAGAAAAAAGTTCCGTTAAATGTTTGGAAGTTTCTAAGATTATATTCAGGAAAATAGCTATCGTGTTTCACGAAAAAATTAAAATAAATTCGCAGATATCTAATCGGGTGTGCTCATATAATTAAGCCAGTGTAACGAAAGCTTTGCAATTACCATCTGAGTAACCAAAAGTATTGAAAAAGTTAAAAGTCTATTGGTTTCATTTAATTTAAAAGCGTTTTTGAAAGTTCTCTAAGCAATGGGTAAGAACAAGAGTWCAGTTCCATGTGAAGATTAAAATGGGAAAGGTTAAGAATGCTTTACAATATTTTAAAAAACATAAGTCTTTTGTAAAGCTGCCCGTAAAAAACCTGAAAAGACAACTCCTAATAGTACGGATGAGTAAGGTGGATCCTTTTTAGACGTGGTCCGAAATTAGAGCCCACATGGAGCATAGGCATGGTGTACGGGTATCAGGACAGACAGTCCTCCATAGACTATAGGAAAATTCCTTAAATAGGCGAATTACACGAAGCAAATCGATCGTTACAAAGAACAAGAACTGAACTTACTTTTACTTCATAAAGTAGAGGGCAAAATGACTGGCAATATATAGGGAGACATTTTAGCAGAACATGGAAAGGAAAATTAAAGAGATGATTTACCACTACCTTGGATCTTCCATCCGGGATGACGATCCAAAACACTGCTGCCTTGCGTTGAACCGCATCAAGCGTCTTGAGTGGCCTGTCCAAMGCCCGGATTTAAACCCTATCGAAAATATATGGGAGATTATTAAAAGAACAGTTCCGGTGAAAAAATCGTCAGATAAAGTTACTTTGTGACAAAAGGAATTTTAAAGGAATAATGGAGCAAAATTATTCTGGACCATTATAACACACTAGTCTGTCAAAAACTATAAATACAATAAAGTTTAAGTAAATTCAATAAAATTCAACATTTATGAATTTGTACACCATAACGTTTATTTGGCTTAGTTATGTGAGTACAAGTGCATGCAAATAAACCTAAACAAATAATATATAATAATATACATGGCTGTATCTAAACAAACTAGTAATAAATAAACATGGCTGAGTTCCAAGTTGCATGTTGCTTTGCATTAGTACGAAGTATAGAATTCCTTAAAATCAATCTGCTAACGATATGCAAAGTATCGAGCGCATACATTGAGCATAGAGCGCATCTCTATTTTTTGTGATGCTCAAATTTTTTTTTTTATTGAACATTGCCGCTTTTTGCTTTTTTCTCTTGTTTTTCAAATGATTTTTAATGATTATCGAGGAGTTACTGCGGCCACTTTCACATAAATCTAAAAAATTGTTAATAAATAAATTTATATTCACATTTGCTGCCATAGCTGTTGGTTGTTTTGAAAACAAATGTCACAAAATGACAAAGTTGATACAAAGCAAATTGAAACAAAGCACTAGGGTTGCATTGTTGATATTGTATAAATTCGGTATCGGTATCGCAACAATGCAAAGCAACATGCAACTTGGAACTCAGCCCATATTACTTAGTATAAAAAGAAGTAAGAACCATGTCTTAAGAAGAATAAGAAAATCTTAATTAGAAAGAATACACATTTCGGTGCAACTGAAAATTATATTCTTTTGACTCGTTTCTAATTCATGTAAAAATTAACTAGGGCGTCGACTCTCGATGCAGATTCGCACCCGCCTCTGTGCAGCAAAAAACGCACGTCAACAAACACAAGGAAGGTTCGACGTCGAGAAGCTGCAATCACAATAGATAGCCGAACGATTTTCTATTCGGCTTGCACTCCTGCTCTCTGAGGGCACTCGTCAACAACTCGGTATAAGGGAACTGTGGTACGGCATTTCAAACAGCTGCAACCGAAACCATTGGTTTTCGGAAAGCGCAAAACAACAGCTGGTACGACGAGGAGTCCCGTGTCGCAGCGGAGAGAAAACACGCTGCCTACCTCGCAACGTTACGATCGTCCGTAACACGTGCGGGATGGGATAGATACCAAGAGCTGAAGAGGGAACCGATACGCATTTGAAGACAAAAAAAGAGATGCCGAAATGGGTGAGTGTGAAGAACTAGACAAGCTGGCCGACAGGCTCAAAAATTCTACGAAAAGATGCGGCGACTAAACCAAGGTTTCAAGACCGAAGCATGCTTTTGAAAAACCTCCAGATGTGATTTAGTCACCGATGCCCAGAGCATACACAAATTATGGAGAAAACACTTCGCCAGCTTGCTGAATGGCAGTGAAAGCTTAACGCCAGGAGAAGGCGAACCCGATTCCCCAATCAGTAACGATGGAACAGGTGTTCCATTGACCGACCATGAAGTTCGAATAGCAATTGTCCATCTGAAAAACAACAAAGCGGGGCCGATGAATTACCGTCCGTCAAACACGACGGCGAAGAGCATACAACTGCTTCTTTGTAAAATATTTTCGGACCAAAGCATGCCCAACGATTGGAATTTAAGTCTATCAAAATCTACAAAAAGGAATTGCATGGTCTATCTGCGCCAACTACCGTGGGATAAGTCTCCTCAACATCGCAAATAAGGTTATATCGAATTGTGTAAAAGTTTAAAGCCCACCTGGAAAATCAACAACTGATTGGATATTCAATATGCGCCAAGTCTTGGAAAATAACTGAGAGAAGAGAATCGATACACACCACCTCTTCGTCGATTTCAAAGCTACTTTTGACAGCACGAACTGCAGAACTTAATTGAGCAGATACAATCTTCTATAAAAGTGTACAGTTGCTGGCACATGCTGATGATATTGATATCATTGGCCTCGACTCCCCCACCGTAATTTCTGTTTTTTTTTCAGACTGGATAAGGAATCGAAGCAGTTGAGTCGGGCAGTGGACGAGGGCAAGACGAAATATCTCCTGTCATCAAACAAACAGTCGCTCCCACGTCACTGTTGACAGTACTAACTTCGAAGTTTTAGGTAATTTCGTCTATCTTTGCACCAGCACTAACAGCAGCAACAATGTCGGCTTCGAAATCCAACGTAAAGTATCTCTTGCCAGCGAGTGCTACTTTTGATTGAGTAGGCAATTGAGAAGAAAGGCCCCTATCGATGAACAAAAAAAAAATTCTCTAAGTCACTCACTATTCACGTCCTGCTATATGGTGCAGAAGAGTGGAAGAGGACAACATCTGACATGTAGGCCTTAGGAGGTTTCGAGAGAAATGTTCTGCGAAAGGCTTAGGGTCCTTTGCGYGTTGGCCACGGCGAATATCCCATTCGATGGAACGATAGGTGTATGAGATATACGACCACATTGACATATTTCGGTGAATCGAGGGACAACGGCGAGATGGCTAGGTCATGTCGTACGTATGGACAAAGACAGTCCAGCTCTGAAAGTATTCGACGCAGTACCCGCTGGGGGAAAAAGAGGAAGACCTGCACTCCTTTGAAAAGACCAAGTGGAGAAGGACCTGTCTTCGCTTGGCATTTCCAATTGGCGCCACGTTGTCTTTTGACTGTCCATTTGTGGCAGCTCTACTCTAGGATGTGGAGTAGGTGCAATTGCTTTTATTAGCTTTAATTGATCGGAGATCATTGCAATTGTTTCTTCATATTGGTCCAAGCAGTTTTCGTAAATATCGTAAGCCGATGATTTAAAGTTTTGAGGGAGACCTGAATGGTCATTTGGTTAGAATATAAGTTTGTGATTGTAAATTTAATTTGTTATTAATTTACAAATTAAATTTAAATTTATTAAATATGTTTTTTACGTCCTTTTTTGGGTATCTATGTAGGTGCATATGAAGGTACGAGTACTTATATTTTGTGCAATTGAGAGCTCTTTGTAAAGATCAGTGCGCTATTTACATAAGTATGCACGAATTGTTTGTATGATTTTACGATTATGCTTTTCCTCACTGTCGTTGAGAGATCAATTCGCTTTTTGTAAGCAATCCTGCCAGAGGATCAATGTTCGTACTAGGAAGAAAGCGCGAAAACGGAATTGAAAAAAAGGTAAATATGCTTATTAATATGTGTGTTTGTATTTTTTGAGTCTCTTGTTTTATTTTCTATGTTATAATTTTAATTCAATCCTGGATATTGTTTTTGTTAAACATACCAAACAAACAAACGAATATAAATTTAACCAAAAAATTCATTTATTTTTCATATATTCATATATTCATAATTCATATATTTGGAAATTCGTAAGTAAATATTTATTTTATTTTGGAATTGAAATCAAAAATTGTGTATTTTAAGGAACAAAGTGGTAAATTGTGGTAGTACGACATCCCTGTATTTGCATAAATGCAAATTAGGGCTTTCGTCTGTCAAGGCTATTATGTATGATATATACAATAATAATAAATGGAATCGAAGCAACTTATTATACCGTAACGCTTTTTGGAAGAGGAATTATGTGCAAATGTGTATATAAGCTTTCTCGCCAGTTACTGTATTCCTCTTCTTCTACAGTCTTCCAGCTGCCTGGCTTCTTGTACATGTTGTTGTTAATATGTTTTTAATTTCGCGAATGTATGTTTATTGTAGAATTTATATATTTTTAGTTTGGGGATTTTGCGGTCGGTTTATGTGTTTTTGTTTTTGTAAACTTTTGTATATTTTGGTTTTGTAAGTTTATGTTTTTGTCGTTTCTATATACTTAGATATAAAAACTTAAATTTTACTCCCACAGTTTTTACCTAATGTATATGTATAATATAATATACATATATCGTCACCTGAAATGGAAAATAACGTAACAACATTTTCGGAAATTTACAGTGGCATGAATGACACACGAAATAAAAAGGAACACGACTGAAAGAAAATTAATATTGGTTAAAACTGGTGTATATCTGATCGCAGAACCTGTAAATATTGAACATAGTATGTAATACATACTCGTATAGATGAATCGATAACCCATTCACATCTGCTATTTCAGCAGTGCAAAACATTTCAATTTCATTTAGCTGGCTTGCTTGGAGACGCAACGCTGGAGGATAAAAACAATAAGCCACTTTATGCCATACACTCAAATTTGGAATCCAAGTTCCCTCTATACTTTCCAAAATCTTAACAAAGCAGTTTCTCAGCGCACGACACAAAATTTACTTTTTTGTTCTTTAACTTATTCAAATTATTTTCATTCTTTCCTTCAAATTAATAAAGTAAAATTATTTGTATACTATTGAGAATCATAATTTCTGCCACTCACAAGTGTAGAAATACTTTGAGGTGTTTTTGTTTTTGTTTTGAATGAGTTTTCGTCATTTTTTATATTATTATGAGTATTTATTTGCTCCAATTTTTATGGCTCATGACTTAAATTTTATAATTTAATTCAGAGCCGCTCAAAATAATGCGCAATTTTTCATGCCTATACTCGGAGTATAGGCAAGCAAATGCAGTCGAAACATGTACGCTATGACGCTAATTCTGCCAGCGTCAAAAAAAAAAAAAAGATCGTCAAAAACGACTAAGCTTAGATTTCTGACTTCGGCACATGCTTTTACTTTCAGTTGCTATTCAGCAGTTGGGCAAAGAAGAACGTGCGCACATACATAGCAATATTTTTTTTTATGATACACATTTGCAAAAAAACATTCAAAATGTTCAATAAAGAATGGCTGTCTTTTTCCTTGAAAATAGAGATGGCGAAGCGCAATGCGTTATTTGCTATAAAATAATGCAAACAAAACTGAAATTAATTTAGAAAGACATTATATGTATGAATTGTCACACTCGATTTCACCTTTTTCAGGTGACGAACGGACACGTATTCTGTATGAATTAAAAGCCCTGTTTTACTTAAAATTTTATTTTGATAATGTTGCTGTTGTTGATGATGTTGCTGTTGTTGATGATGTTGCTGTTGTTGATGATGATGCTGTTGTTGATGATGATGATTATAATAAAACGGTTCAATTAAAAAAAGGTTCTTACATTGTAGCTAGATATTTGGCAAAAAAAAAGGGGCGTCCATTTGATGATGTGGTCTTCTTTAAAGATATGGGCATTGAATTTTTTAGCAGTTTTGGCAAAACTGGGAAGGAGGTCTGTAAAATTTTAGAGGCCACTCCATTATCTCTCCCAACCATAACTCGGCGAACTGAAAAAATTAGTTCGTACATATTTGCCTGTACCCRAGAAAGACTCCAAAATTGCATTTATTTTTCTATTTCTTTAGATGAAACAACGGACATTAAAAACATAAGTCAACTAATTATTTGCGTCAAATCGGTAAAATTTAGAAACATTTAAAGAAATGCTTTCTCTTGTTCCTTTTCATGGTAATGTAACTGGAAAACTTATTTTCGATGCTGTTACAGAACATTTTTTTTCTACTGTTCATTAAAAGAAGCTGAGTTCAGTCTGCACTCATGGTGTGGGAGTTATGGTTGGGCAAAATATTGGTCTAGTAGGGTTTCTTCGAAAAAATAATATTAATGTTGCCACATTTCACTGCATTATACATCACCAGGCTCTGTTTGCAAAACAATTAAATATGGTAAATGCAAAGGAGAGGGCTGTCAATATTATAAATAAAATTGGAGGGGGACACCGAGCCCTTCGTCATAGACGATTTAAAAAATTGTTGGAAGAAATGTCTGCAGGTTATGGCGATTTGCTAATGTACACAGAGGTTCGATGGCTAAGTCGGGGAAAATGCATAGAAAGACTCCTAAATTTAAAGGATGAAATCAAGATTTTTATTCAGGACGGCAATAACCGTGAGTTATTAGAATTGGGGAATAAAATGGGGGATAAAGATTTTTTATCAGATTTAGCCTTTCTTTGCGATGTAACGACAATTGTTAATGAGTTAAATCTCCATTTGCAAGGCAAAAATAGGAATATTTTTGACTTAATTGCATATGTTCGTGAATTTGAAAGGAAAATTAAAATAATAATAGAGCTTACCAAGAACCTGTGAGATAATAATGGACTATAAAAATCAAAAGAAACTACCTGAATATGTGGTAGTCTTAGAATCGATTTTACCAAATTTTAATACAAGGTTTCAAGATTTCAATAAAATTCAGCAACTCATTTCTCTCCATAATGATCCTATAAATTGCATTCTCGAAGAACAAGATGATAATTTTAATGAAGAAATACTTAGAATGCGAAATGATTCTAACTTACCTCTAGGCGCGGGTAACGAATTTTGGAGGAAAATTAATTCACAGTCGTATCCAAAAATTAAAAATGAAGTATACAAGTTATACTCAATGTTTGGGTCGACTTATAGAGGACTCAATGAGAATCAAAACTTACGATCTTAAAGTAGATATGGAAAAAATCATGGAAAGTTAAAAAAAATTAACAAACGTTTTTGCTGTTTTTGTTGTTATTATTGTTGTTCTTAATTGCGTTTATAATCAAAAACCATAAGTTTTTATTTTTTTTCTAAATTTTTAATAACAAAATAAACAAATAGCACAATTTCACGCAGTGTACTAAGCAAGCGCGCGCAAACAATCATACGCTGGCAGATATCAAATGTGTGATTGTATGCGTTGGTAAATAAATTGCGCTTTATTTTGAGCGGCTCTGATTTAATTGGTACCAATTGCAGAACAAGCTGGTTTCGGACCCCATACAAAACTGCTGGACTTGACGTCGCAAATGGAAATGGATCGGTCACACTCTGCGAAAGCCTCACGATGATATTAGCAGATCAGCGCTAGATTGGAATCTAAAAGGAAGCCGAAGACGGGGGAGACCATCCAGTACCTGGAGACGGGAAGTCGAAGCATAAGCATAGAGAAGTGGTTATTCTTGGAGAGAAATTAAATTCATAGCTTTAAATAAAATTAATTATAATTTGCTTATTGAGGCCTTTTGTTCCAGCTAGGAACTACGAGAAAATAGTATATATCTAAACAAAAACTTTTTACGATGCATAAATTGAAAACTGTTAGTTTATTGATTAATTCTTAGTTTTTTGGGTGTGCTGAATCGGAAAACTGCTTTAATTTTATCATAGAACGCCACGTTTTCTGAGAGTGTACGTATCTTTATTAAACAAGTTATCATCTTAAAACAAAAGACTAACACAATTTTAATATTTACAACTGCACAACAAAACTTTTTTTGTTTAACTATATTTTTTAGTAAACAATAAATACATTTATTTTTTTTAGTGAGACTTCTTTTGGTACATTTTCGCTTGCAGGAAGCATCTAGAAGGTCTCTCTCAAGCATCCAACAGTAGTCTGCCATCACAGAGATGCTCCATTTTCCTTGGTATCTTTGTTCCATTTCCTATCTTGGTGATTTCGTTCATCTTGCTCTCCACTCACATCTCCTAAATTTTCTGAAAGGTAATCGAATTTGGAATGAAAAAAATGTACTTTTAGACTCATTAACCAACCTAAAGCTTGAAAGGGTCTAGTTAGGGTCTTTGTTATTGCTTAAACATTTTTCTACGACCTCTTTAAAGACAATGAACCCTTCCCTTTGGTTGTGATGAACTTTGGATCAGCCATAGGCCGTGGAATATCTGGTCCAACGAAAACACCTTCCTTCAACTTTGCCTCTGAAAGACCTTGAAACTTTGATACTTATTACCACGAGACAGACACACCCGGCATAAGTAGGTTATTGCTTTTGAGCCTTGATCCAAGCAACTCAGTAGCATTTTTTGGAAAGATTCAAATGTCGCAATAGGAAAACAATTTCGGACTGCTGTCATCTTCAAATTCAAGAGTTGGTAGCACAGTCTTCGTCAGAGCTTGGAATTTCTTCCACAAAAAAAAAAAAAAATCAGCATCGAATATTTACAAAAATTCCGGGTCTGCACAGTAAATATATTTTTTTTAGCAAAATCCGTTTTTTTATTCAGCATATAGCAACCCTCCAATTTTTCGATACCATTTTCATTTCAAAAAAATTTCTTTCCGATATTTCAGAACAATCCATGGATTTGTACTATCGTCTTTATTGACTTGTGCAGTGGTGCATTGTCCTGGTGAAATAGTACCTATTTCCTCAAATGCGATTTTTCGGCGATTGCGTCCTTAAAACGACCAATTAAGGCTATTGATGGTTATGCCTTTATCAATAAACATTATTATTTGCGCATACGAAAATAAGGACGTCATAACCTTGATCGTTTGCTGTGGATCACTCTGTGGACTGTCRGTTGGACTTCAGAGTGAAATGATGGATCCATTGTCACATATCCACCCAAAAACCCGGATTCATTACGCTTGAACATCTCTAATTCATCATCATTATTCACGAATATATGTATGATATGCGATATGATATCAACGGATGTTGAACGAAAATTTGAATCCGTGAAGCCCATGAAAGATGCATTTACTTAGCCAAGGACATATCAAATCCAGGTGAGTTTACCAAAACTATCTGATCTGGACCATTTCAAATAACGTAATATCCTTTGGAGAGATGAGCCCCTGGTCTTATTGGGTGAAGAAGATTATATACCGCTTGTTCCTGAATAATTTTCAAGGCATCAACTAACGAAAAGGAAGGTGCACACAAAAAATACTCGCTGTTATTCAAAGATCACAACCTCACGTGTACGTACGATCATGCATACCTAATTTATTTATCATACAACAAAACATATAGCTGAATACCTCTAATTCCCAAACAGTCAGCTGGTGCAGAGTTGCATTTTCGTATCCTAACTTAAAATATTTCTAAAATTTCAAACAAAAGTTTAAAAATATTATTTTCATAATTTTACTATATATACAAAATTAATATAACGCAAAACAAAATACAAAGAAAATTCACTTTAATATTTTAACGGTCATATCACCGAGTATGAAATCGAAAACGTTCTTATCACGTACAGTTATGTGAAAAATAATAAGGACAGTGGACTGCGGTGAATGAAGTTTATGTGGATCCAAAAATGGAAGGGAATTAAAAGCAGTGAACCAAGCTCAGTTATTGTAAACAAATTGGAAAAAGGTTTTTTGTAGAGTTTTACCCAGATATGGCAAATTATTTTATTTTATTTTAATTTTTCTTATAATCTGAGATATTATCATGTGAAAAAAAATAAGGCCCTTCTAGTTTAACTAAAAAAACAACAATATTAAATAAGAAAAAGGAAATAGTTTTCATTCAATTGTGTTTAATTACATTTCTAAATTGCTTAATATTTTGTTGAAAATCCTTTGTTGTTTAAAACTGATCGACACCGCTTCGGCATGGAATCAACTAGATTGAGGCAGACGGAAACCGGGATTGCGTTCCAGAAATGCTGAATAAGTTGCCTAAGCTCGTTGCAGTTATTTGGGCACTTTCCTCCTAAATTTTCTATTGGATTTAGATCCGGGGACTGCGAAGGCCACTCCATTACATCAATTTTATTGACCCTAAAACACTCTTTTGTACACTTAGCTGTGTGTTTAGGCTCATTATCTTGCTGAAATACCCACCTAAGGGGCATATTATCTTCAGCGTACTGTAGCATACATTCTTGAAGAATTTCTACATAATCGGTTGCCTTCATAATACTCTGTATGCGATGGAGCGGCCCCACACCGT
>NW_017534451.1:22159-31817 GCF_001853355.1 Bactrocera latifrons
GGGACTTGAGATTTTCCTTAATGAGCACTTTGCGGATAGTTGACGGGTCAACATCAATATTCAAATCACATTTAATTTGTTTGGATGAGATAAATGTATTCTTTTTAATACAGTGAATTATCCTTTTTTTGGTGGACAGAGTTATTTTAGGCTTCCTGCCGCGTGTTTCAATCTTGGGAATCCACCTAACTGCTTTTTCAACCATTGTTTTTGAAATATTAAGTAAATTCGCAACTTTTCTGTACGAATTCCCCTGTTTCATCAAGTTTTTAACATGTTGTCGTGATTTCGGATCGCAGTGCTTATCCTTACCCATATCTATTCAATAAAGAAAAAAATCTGGTTCTAAATGATTGATAGTAAAACTGAAAATATTATTCTTACCTTATCTCTGTAAATAAACACGTTTTAATAAAAGAAAATTCGATATTGTCTTAAAACGACACGATGTCCTTATTAAATCGCACAAGCGAATACTGAATATGTTAAACACAGAATGACTAGATACAAAATGTGTGCAAATATTTTGGGTTTGTCTAACGGAATTTGTTTATGTAAATAATGAGTGAAAAAAATATACCGTTAACTGGCGGCATTTTTCATGGCATACTAGGAATATTTTGAAGTTTTGGGTTTTTGCATCCCTGTCCTTATTATTTTTCACACAACTGTATGTTATATGTTCGTTGAATTAGGCTGGGTGTAATCTGCTTGGAGATATGGATCCATATTTTAGGCCATTTAGAGACATCGGTCCCAGCAAATTATTTATTCATTTCAAATAATAAACAAAATCTTATATTAAATAAAAACTTCAATTTACCCCAATTACTGAGTTTGCTTCTGTTAGAGTTATATCAATTACATCCACGTTTTATTTCAATGTTTGTATACCAGGCAGTAAAGTACATTTCTATAAAAACATATTTCTTATTTTAATTATTTGAAATTCATATACTATTTGAATTTATCCACAGTATATTTACGAAGCTTCTATAATTGACAGGCTGTTAAAATATCGTTGAACATGCTAACTTAAAAATAAATATCTATTTTTGAATATATTAAACATACACACACATAAATTTAGTTAAGTAAGATAAGATTTCTAAAATAGTATATAAGCAATGAAAATATCAAAATAAAACCTGCAAGTCCCAGGTTACAAGCAAGCACCTTGGACTTATTTCTCACAAAAAACGTGACCCTCAACAGAGACCCCTGGACCTTTCAGGAGCTTAGTAGAGACCACACCCCGGTCTACCTGGAGCTCGCGAATCGCCCTTTACTTTCTTCTCGGTTAAAAATCAAAACCGATTTCCTTCACCTGAAATTCTTGTTGTTGGTCAATAATTTCAGCCACCTCCTCAATAGAAGCTACCACTAACCCAAATAACCTTCCCACTCGTATCCGTGCACTCATCGCCAGGAAAAACAAAATCTGCATATTCTGGCAAAAACACAGACTTCTAAGGATACGCTAAACTTTAAATTCCACAATTCCATTAAAGGGAATTAAAGGTTCTCCTCCTCCACAGAAGTTCTGAAGACTTCAATTCCTTCATCGCCGAAGTCGAACAGCATCCTAAAAATTGCTGGAAGGTTATCAGATCCTTACGAAACCGTAAACTCAACCTCCCCACCCTAATTAAAGACGTTATCTCTTACCCACAGGACAAGGACAAAGCCAACGTCTTCGCTCAATCCCTTAAAAATCAATGCTCCCCCTTTCCAAGCCTTCAAATGTCCACGAAGTGTCAGAAACTTTCTGAGGTACAACCTTCCAGACGGTCGAGTTTCAACCCACCAAGAGCTCTCTCGGAAAGCTCCAGGCCACGACAGCATCAGTAACGGCGTCTTAAAAATCCTACCGCACAAACACCTTGTTGCCCTAAACAACACCATTAATGTAATGATGCGTTTCCAATATTTTCCCCCGGCCTGGAAAGCCGCCATAGTCGTCTTTCTTCCTAAACCAGGTAAACCCCTAAGCGATCCCGCAAACCATCGCCCTATCAGCCTACTCTGCACCCTCAGCAAAGAAGCAGAAAGCATAATTCTCTCCCGACTAGAGAAATTTGTTACGGAGAAGAAAATTCTTCCCGACCTCCAACATGGGTTTCGAAAGCAACACGGTACCGCACACCAACTTCTGCGGGTCTCCGAATTCGTCGCTAACAAAGGAAAACACATCCCTATGCTCCTGCTTGACTGCAAATAAGCATTCGATCGGGTCTGGCATGATGGGCTTTTTATAAGCTTATAAAGCTAAACTTCCCCCCGTGTCTCATTGGCTTAGTCAAATCCTTCTTGTCTGACCGGAAAATCACTGGTCGGGTGAATAGTGAGCTCTCTGAAACTCCATCAGGGTTCCAAACTCTCCCCAGTGCTGTTCAACATTTATTGTTATGACATCCCAACAGAGGAGAAAAGTATCACAGGTTAATATGCGGATGATGTCGCCTTCTTGTACGCCACCCGTACAATTAACTTCAGCACATCCCTCTCAATAGATTCATCCCCACCGTCCTCGCCTCGACTGGTACTGGTTGCGGAGATTCGATATCAACACAATCAAATCAGAGGCAATTTTATTTTCACGGAGAAAACGAATTCCACCAAAAATCTTGGTAAATAGCTTCCTCATCAAATGGAGGCCTTCCGCGAAATACCTCGGTATTGTCTTCGACAAGCAGCTAACCTGGGCGAAACAAATCACAGCAGTTCGAGATAAAGCAAATGGCGAATTCAGCTCAGTTTTCCCTTTTTTACCAAAAGAAAAAAATCAAAATGAATAAATTCTTTATTTTTCCCCCACCAGCGGGAGAGACTTAAGATTCTTTTTGAGTTCAATGTTTGACCTTACAAATCAAACACAGGCATACATAGGATGATTGATTGCTATTCTAGGAAAAGTAAAAAAAAAAAGTGGTTAAATAAAAATTTATACAATTTCAAAAAAACTTCTTCTATCGTATTTAAACTTCGCCTTTTTGAGATTTTCTATTGGACTAATGACAAATATGTTTTCTCATTATTACGTAACAAATGCATTACAAACGAAACGTTAATAATAAAAATTTGGCTGAGAGAAGGATTAGAGTTTCACGGTAAAAAAAAAGCTATTTATTTCCTTAATATGGATTGAGTACTTTTATTCGGACCTTTCATCATTCATAATGATTCTATTTCATTGAGTTATAAAATTCATAAGAATAAAAAATTTTCCCAAAAATAATCAAACTTTAACAGTTAATATCTTTTAAACGGTTGGGTATACGAAAAAATCGTAGACCTTTTTTGTAGAGCATTCAATTTCCTACAAAATCTAAGGAACAAGATATTTTTTCAAGTAGTTGGAAGCGAGATATAAATTTTTCTATGTGAGAAGAATACAATTAAGAACTAAACCTACTTTTCAGAGTACCAAATGAAAAAACAAATTTTTTACTTAATATAAATAATTAGATGTAAATGTTTCATACATACGTATATCATATTGTTGATGAGTCCAAGTCCGGCTCCAAATGTCTTAGGCTTGTTATGTAGTAGCAATTAAGAACAGATTACAGCAACGAAAAAGATATTTATGAGCGTATATTAGGTTTCAACTTATATTTATTAAAGATTTATGATGCTCCCGTTATTACGATTTGATTTCACGACACGACAAAAATTTATAATAAATCGCTTGAAATTTGGAGAAGCACTGCTTCATTGTAAAGTATTCTCACTTACAACAATCTTGATTTAAAAATAATTATTTGTCGGTAGATTTCAGGAGACCATTCAAATTCCCGATACCCAAGATAAAATCTATCGGCTATAACTATAATGTACATTGTTTACGTTTATATTGTTAATAATGCTCGCGATTTTGCTACTCCGCAATAGCATGTAAAAAATTAACGCAATTAGAATTCAGCAAACTCCTTGGCACATTTTTCTGTGCTAGAAATCCGCAGTGCCTCTTCCTCGTAGTCGTCAAAATTACTAGTATCACCAGGTCCTTTACACCGAGGAATAAATGGTGCTTCAATTTTTTTTTGAAAGATTGCAATCCAGTCAGTTGAGGCAAACCACTTTTGGTTTTTAATATCATTCACGCCTGCCTTCAAATTACCGTAACGCTTTGTCAGGTCGACTTGTAATAAATTACGTAATAAGTCTTTTAAGTCAGAACCAAAATGCGAGGGAAAACGTACTTTTCCTGATACGATTTTTTCATATATTTGAATGGGTTGGTCGGCAAAAAATGGCGGATAGCCCGCTGCCATTTCATATACAAGTACTCCGAGAGCCCACCAATCAACTGCTTTGTTATAGCCTTTAGACAATATAATCTCCGGAGCAAGGTATTCAGGAGTACCACATAGTGTCCATGTGCGCCCTTTTACACGCTTAGCGAAACCAAAATCAGTGACTTTCAGATATCCTTGTGAGTCAATTAATAAATTTTCTGGTTTCAGATCTCTATAAATTAAATCAAGATAGTGAAGGTATTCAAAAGCCAGCACAATCTGGGCAGCGTAAAACCGTGAATGGACTTCTGAAAAACGGCCTACTTTACGTAAATGCGAAAACATTTCTCCACCAGGGACATATTCCAAAACCATGTACAAATTGGAATTATCCTTGAAATGATATCGAAGAGAAACTAGGAACGGAAACTGAATAGCCTGAAGTATGCGCTTTTCATTCAAAGTATGTTCTACTTGTTTAAGTTTAACAACCTTTTGCTTGTCAAGAATCTTCATAGCATAATAATCTTTCGTCGGTTTGTGCTGAACAATCATCACACGTCCAAAAGACCCAGTGCCCAACGTCTTAATGCGTTCAAAATCATCCAAGCACGCAGTATTTGTTGGGTTTCGGCGCCATTTATCTTCAAATTCCTCTTTTGCTTGTTCAAGAAACTCTTTAACTGTCTCTGCAGCATCAACTTTTTTGTTAGATGTAGTAGCGTTATTTCCCATTTTGGAAAATGTAACGGATGAAAGCGAAACACTTATTTATTTTAGCAATTTTGTAGATAAAACATAAATTTTTACGACTTTCTAAAATATATTTCAACAATTTTTGAAACAAAATGTGTATAATTTTCAGTTGCAGAAGATACTTCCAGGTAACACAATTTACGTAATATCGGTATTCTATTTAGTTATTTTATTTTCTGTGCACCATTTTAAGCGTTGTTTTTAAGATTATTCCTTAAGGTAGTTGGTATACCTAAAAAAAAGAACACAAAAATAATTTTGAATAAATATTATATAATAAGTATATTGATTAAAAGTTTGCCCCAAACTAGAGTGTTTTCAATTAACAAAAGTTCAAAAGTTGTATGTCTCATCAGTGGTGAACAGAATACAGTGATAGATATTCGATTATACGCAAACACTATTTGTACTCTTATTAATACATATGCCAAGAATGGTGTAATGTTATTTCTTCGGATGAAAAACAAATTTCMACTCACTGGGTTGGGCAGCCGTTTTGTATTTTGGAACATCGCTAATTTCCTTTATTACAAGGAAAATTAACTCCGAAATCCACACAAAGTTATTAGAAGTCATGTTACTGAGTTATTATGAAAAGTATGATTTTTTGTAAAAAAGTTCATTTGTCAGCAAGATAATACATGTCTTAGATAATTCCAGTCACTTAATTTTTTCAAAACACATTAAATTGATGCAATGGCCTACATGTAGTCCTCATTGTAATCCTATCTAGAACCCTTCGGGTGTACTTATTAGTAAAGTTGTTTCTTCATTCATAATAAAGGAGGAGATACTAAAATTGAAATATAAACTTTTACTTTTTACTGGTTTGTTACTCTTTTTTAAATGCTTAGAAACAAATATCCATCATAGACCTCAATTTTCGATAAAAAGAAAAAAGTTAATTTTTAATAAATTTTTGTACCCTTCTACAATTTTTGAGAATTTTCTAGGTTAAAAATGAATAAATACATAATGCTCTATTTTTTAAATCAAAAGATGTATTTGTTTTTCTAAATACTGTATAAGAACGTGCGCAAAAAAAAACACTGTATGCATTTGAACTTTCAAACATATAAATATGCGAAAAATAAATATTTTTTAATAAAACTCTTTTAAATTATATATTTAAAGATATTAGATCTACAAAACTTAATAAACGTAATTTAACACGAAAATGCGCCTTTATTCATGCGATAAATGTTATCTCCTAAAATATTTCTTTAATGCGGAACCCATTACAAACTTTAATAGGATTGCTTCCAAATGTATTCATTTGCAAGATTTGTTACATTAGTAAACAACTGAATTGAATATTGGTTTTGCGTATGTTTGAAAAGACGAAAATCCAAACAGATTCTGCAATTCTGACAATTAAGCAATTGGATTTCACAACTCCCCTGATTAATGTCGGCTATTCATTTTAAAATATTTAATCCATACGAGGTAAATTTATGACTAGGCCACTTCGTACTATAAATTTGATACGTTTTCTGCAAGCTCACTAAAAATATATTAATATTTTCGATAAAAGCGTTCCATTTTGAATTCGTATACCTCTTTAAAATGAGGTAACTTTATATTAGAGATGTTTTACAGATGTTAGACGCTGATTAACTAATGTCTGTGACTCTAATGATAATTTATTGTTAACGATTAAAATACGAACAATTGTTTTTTTTTTATAATAAAATTATAGTTCATTGCGTACTCAATTGATTTTTTTTGCATACTAACATGATCTCTATCAATGAAGTGTCACTATGTTCAAAATTAAAAAAAAAAAACAAATAAGTTTTGTGACCTGCTGAGACAACATTTTGCGATTAAAAACAAGAGACATCATTGTGAATAGTAACTTTTTTCGAATTGAGACCTTACCGAAAAATGTCGCAAATACTTAGTGCTAGAAACTGCTTACTGAATTGCGCTAGTCTTACAATAAGTTCTGTTGCCAGTTCAGGCCGTTATAAAAATTAAGCTATAATACAGTTTTAATAAAGTTTATTTAATAATACATATATTAAATGATCGATGTACAGAACTTTATTCGCAATGGTCAACCAATCTGGAAAATTAAACCACGAATATTTTCTTGAAACCACTTTTAGGTAGTTTTTGTCTTGTGTGCGGCATCAGATTTTTGCCAGATTTAATGCTCTTCATCGAAGAAATTAATGCTTAGCTGCTTTGCCACGCCTTCCAATACAACTTGATGGTACACTTTTGCCTGAGTTTTAACATCCTTTTCACGTACGTAAAAAAGTGTAATGCGTTACAGGAGACATCCACAAAACCATTACAGCAACTTGATCGTGATCAGGTTGAACTCTTGGAATGATATTTTTTCGTTTTTGGATGATTCTTTTATATTTGTTATAGGCTAAGTTTTGACACTTATCTGGGATATTTCCCTTGAAATATTTTTTTGTTTTCTAAAGCTATTTCTGCGAATGCGTTTGTGAATAGTTCTTATGTGTGAATTGGTTAAAATCGAGAAAGGATAAATACTTCTCTAGCTTTGTCACCAACTATAGACGTTTGTGAAAATCGATCAATAATGTGGTCAACAAAAGTTGACAAAATATCAAGCTTTTCATAGGTAGCATTAGTAGGAGTTGTCAAACCAAGTACAGTAGATTTTTTTATTTTCTTTAATAAATGTAAACAAAACATTATAATTATTGGGATTATAATAAATTTTTTTTTGTGCAATCCATCAGCAGAGTGGCAATAAAAGTTCGGTAAAATATGTATATCGTTTTCGGTGGAAGGTTTAGGAGAGGTTTTTCAAATGCGACTGAACTTATAATACATTACGTGAACGCTTATTGAATGTGTTTCGTATGGCTATATACAAATTTAAGCTTTTTAAATGAAAGGACTGATAAAACTTATGATGAAACATCAATAAATGGAAAACGACGCAGAGCATTCAAATTTAAATTTGTTAAGAGTAGTAGCTTTAAATTTACTCATTCAATGTGAAAATATTGGAATTCTTTGCATAACTTCATAATATTGATTTTTGAATATTCTGAAATATCTTGTTTAATCATATGAATTTCACTTGTACATGCACACGAAGTAATTCGAGTGGAAAATCGATTTGCCTGTTCCAGAAATCGATTTTTTTTTCTTCAATTTACAAATAAATGTTTTGTTCTGTTAACCAAACTCGCATGATTAACCCATTTTGGCCCGATGTGTATTTAAATACCTACGGAACAGTGTTTACGCGAAGAATAACTTTTAAGATGGCAGCAGAAGCATTCAGAGAGGTGTAAATCAATTTGTCGCTTCATGTGATCGTCACAATGGAAGAAAATCGGAAGTATGCAGCAGCAAACGGTTTCACTTTAGGCTTAGTTTTAAGCTTACTTAGATATAAGAAATTAGTACGGCAAAGTACCAGGTACACCCATCAATAAATCATTCAAACTTATTTATTTAAACATTCAATTCGTCAGCAGAGTGGCAATACTCGTCTCGCAGGGTTAGTCAAAGTTATTAAACTAGTTGGTGCTTGGAATCGCTGAAAATTTGGAAAAGGACACCCTTCTCTTTCAGCTGTAAAAGTGGGATAATTTATGAAATTACGAATACCGCTTTGATTACTGTGTGAAATGCTTATACACAAGGTGCGTTCCAAATAAACAGGACTTAAAAAGACACAGAACAAATGGTTTTTCGGCAAAATAAATTTATTTTATTCAAAATAGTCTTCTTCTGCTTCAATACAGCATGTCGAACGAGTGTTTTAGCTCGTTGGCCGGTATGGCTGCCAGTATGCCGGTGCAAGCCTTTTGAATGGCCTCTACGTCTGCATAACGCTTTCCTTTCATGGACAAATGCATTTTTTCGAAAAGAAAGAGGTCGCACGTGCCATATCAGGTGAATATGGGGAGTGGTTTATGGTTAAATGTGATTTTTGGTGCGGAACAAACCGTGCAGACACCTTTCGTAAGCCCAAATGTTCGGTCAAAATGCGATAAATCGATGTTTTGGATTTCCATGAAATTCAATGACGATGTCGCCAAATTTTTATTGAATTCACGCACAGTTTAGATGAAATTTCCGGTGATCACGGATTTCGATTGGCTCACATGTTGATCGTCTTTTATATCCTCTCGACTACTTTGAAAACGTTGAAACCACTCGTGCACTCTGCTACGGGATAGGCAATCATCGGCATAAACTAGTCATCAATTGAAACGTTTCGGTTAAAGTTTTGCCAATTTTTAAATTTTTCGCACCGATAACACAAACATACTGACACTTAAACACAATAACTTCACTTCTAATAGATGAAATGTCATGAAATTCTCATGGACAATCGATAAAGATAGCAGATTCTAACTAGGGGTGTGCCAATCCGGGGCGATCTAAGGATTCGATTCGATATTCGAGTCAAATATCGAATATTTCTAAATAACAAAATATATAATTATATAAAATAAATATTTTTTTTTATTTTCTTTAGTTTTGTTCTATTACTGCAATAGAATAATCTAACATTTTACAACAATTAGAAATATTCGATATTTGACTCAAATATCGAATCGAATCCAAATTGATTTAGACATTTATTAACAACATTTTGAAAAATATAATTTATCAAAAAAACATAAACGTGGCAGCTAGAAAACATAATGATTAAT
>NW_017534451.1:31977-35134 GCF_001853355.1 Bactrocera latifrons
AGAAAACATAATGATTAATTAATATAGATATTTATGTATATATACGTCAGAAAATAATAGAAATTGACAAATAAATAGCATCATACTTGTTGGTAGTTTTAATACTTTCGAGTAAGTATTAAATATTGCATTTCGGTATCCTTCAGTACAGAGCTTAAAAAAATTCCAAGCAGGACCACGATGTGCTAAAGACTCAACCTCAGTATCATCTCCCACACCAACCTCAGGTTTTACTTCCAACTAACTATTCGAATAATGCGAATATTCGGGTCGAATCTCAGATCGAATAATTCGGTTCGATTCGAGTCGAATAATTCGAAATTCGAATATTCGCACACCCCTTATTCTAACGCGCCAGTTGACATATACACTAGGCATCAAATGAAAGTATAAATGTAATATATACCGGTAACCTCAGATCATTCATTTACTTCCTACATTTTCGCTTAACCTTCAAGCGGGCGCGCGTAGTCGAATCGACCGCGCTTAGTACATTTACTTTCATATTACTATTATTACCCATTACATTTATTTTTCACTTCTATGTCGCTATGTCAATGGGAATAAACAAAGTATAGAACGTAGCTCTGGGCGCTCCCCCCACTCCACAGATCACAATTGTTTCAGTCCCGGTGCAGTCGTCAAAAAGACTACACGCGCCTGTCGTCGAAAAGGTTACGCGCGACGGTCAATACGACATACCCTCGTTCAGGCTAATATAGTTCTTTGACCATCATTCATTTGTTTGGATTTTGTTTATATAAAATGAGTCGTGGACGGTTATCACAAAGTGCGATACTCGAGGAATTACTAAATGAAGACGATGCAGAAAGTGAATTGGAGCTTAGCGACCAAGGCTCTGAAACTTCCGACCACATCGTTTCAGAGGAACCTCTACCTGCTGAGGAATCAAACTCCTCGGACTCAGAAGAGGATGATTTGCCACTTTCAGAAATAGATTGCTGATTTACAGGGCTCGACAAAGTAACGAAGTGGCAAAAATCTAACAATAACAGAGGGAGGCGTCAAGTTCAAAATATTCTAACGGAAGATGCGGGTATTTGTAGGAATGGTGTAGGTGTGACGATATTTGCGCAAGTTTAGAGTTTATTCATTTCAGCGAATATTATTAAACAAGTTGTTGACATACGAACGAATCTATTCAAAAGAAAGTATCATCGTATAACAGAACACGTAACTGCAAACCGACAAATGCGGTGGAAATCCGAGCACTTTTCGGATTATTGTATACAGCGGGATCCTTAAAGACATCACACGCCAATTTAGAAGATTTATATGTAAGTGATGGGACAGGTATACCTATTTTTCCTACTACTATGTCAGTGAAAAGGGTGAAATTTCTACTGAATTCATTGGGATTTGATGATGCAACTACGCGACTTAGTCAAAGCTGCGCCAATAAGAAAATGTTTAGATATGTTTACAAAAAAAACTGGATTTTGCCATATTCAGTGGGAGAGAAAGTAGTAAACGATGAGATGATGGTTGGCTTCCGAGGAAAATGTCCTTTCCGACAGTACAGGAAATCAAAGCCCGATAAATACGGAATCAAACTTTATCCACCAGTAGATGCTGCTACGTTTTTCGACTTAAATATTGAACTTTATGCTGGCAAGCAGCCTGAAGGCCCATATCAGGTGAGTAATGCTGCGTCAGACGTCATGAAGAGGCTAATTATACCAATTTCTGGCACTGGGAGAAACCTTACCGTCGACAATTGGTATACCAGTGTGACGCTGACAAACGATTTGGCCAAGGATCATAAGATTTCTGTTGTGGGTACCATCCGCAAAAACAAGAAAGAAATACCTCCTTGCTTTATAGATAAAGAGCAACGTGAATATTCAAGTCAATTTGGATTTTCAGATACAGCAACTCTCGTATCTTACGTGCCTAAAAAGAAAAGATCTGTAGTTCTTATATCATCACGTCATTGTGCTACAGAAATTGATGAAAGTAGAAATGAAAAGCGCAAACCCAGCATAGTTACTTTTTACAATAAAACAAAGGGCGGTGTCGATGAAGTTGACAAAAAAGTAAAAATGTATTCGGTTTCGAGGAAGAATAATAGATGGCCATTGACAATTCTTTCGTCTTCTCTATATTGCAGGAATAAATAGTATGATGATATTGATAATGTAACTCTACGGAAAAGGCGAATGTATTTACGGACATTAGGCACTGAATTGACAAAAGAGTACGTCCAAAGACGATCAACGATAGTAGGCCTTCCAAGAAAACTAAAAAGAAACATAAGGGAGCATTTGAATATGGAGGTTGGTGCTGCTGACACAGGAGCAGTTAGTTCTGGCACATCCAGAGGAACCTGTAAAATATGTCCAGCCAAAAAGAGGAGATAATCAAAAACGCAATATATGAAATGTATGAAAAATATTTGCAGAAGTCATACAAAATTTATTTGCAATCGATGTTATATGGACAAAGAAACTGATTCTGATGAAAACTAAACCAAAGTTAATTCATTTTTATTCTTATTTTGTATTTTTTATTATTAGACTAGGTATATATACTAGTCTAAGATATGTAAAAGGGTTTTGTATTCCTAATTTTTATTTTCATCCATAGAATATTTGAGTTATGTTAATTAGTTTAATAATTGTTCTTTTTTTTAATAATTTTTATTACTTTTTTGAGAAAGGAGACTTTAAGGACATTGATAATATATCTAAGTACAAATAAATAAATAATTACGGAATTATTAGTGCTATATTTCTTTTATACGTCTTTTCGGTTACGCGTGCCCGCTCCCGTTACAAATGACCGCGCGCCCGCTTGAAGGTTAAGAATAAATTCATAAAGCATTTTATGTAGATGCACCGTTATGTAAATGTAATGTTACAGTTGGAGTAATATTTGCACTTATTATTTAGACCCAAAATATTTACTCCATCGAGAGTGATTAGTCTTCGCTGGAGGGTCTATGAGTGCGCGTSAAATGTAAGTATAATTTTAGTTTCGATTCATTTCCTTCAAGGTAAAACTGAATTTGGCTACAGATTTAATGCATTTGCATTTATTAACATAAGTCATACGTGAGCAGGCATTGAAAACGAAAGCAAATAAATTTTTTCTCAAGCTCATATAAAATTACAAAAATTCTATAATTTGTTAAATA
>NW_017534451.1:35879-37335 GCF_001853355.1 Bactrocera latifrons
ATTGAAGCTTACCGCTCTCTTGTTAAATATTTGAATGAAAAGAATATGGAATTTCACACATACCAGATCAAGCAAGAGCGATCTTTTCGGGTGGTGATTAAAAATCTTCACCCTACATCTGAAATTGAAGACATTTAGAAAGAAATTGAAAATTTTGGTCATCGTGTAAGAAGAGTCAGCAACATTACAAGCCGTGCAGACAAAGGCCCACTCCCTTTATTTTTCGTCGATATTGAACCAGCTAAGAACAACAAAAACATTTATGACATCAGATACTTAGTTAATGCAGTCGTTCAGGTGGTACCACCAAAGCAAACTAATTCCATTGTCCAATGTCACARATGTCAASAGTTTGGGCACACGAAAAGTTATTGTAACAAATCTTAAGCTTGCGTTAAATACGGCTCTAATCACAATACTACCGAATGTACCAAAGACAGAAATGCTCCTGCCAGCACGAACATCCAGCTAACTATCGCGGGTGTCAAGTACACCAGTCACTGAAAACCAAATATAATGCTAGCAAAGCACGCACGATGAAGAGTCCGCTTGATTATAATGCCACAGAATCCACAAATTTGCAAAAACAAAATTTATTTTTCAACAGCAAAACAACATGGCCTCGTATGCTGATGCTGTAAAATCAACTAACCTCGATCAATTTTTAGAAAAAATAGAGAAAATAATTAATGCACAGACTGCTCAGATAAATAATTTATTAGCAATAATCAATAGTTTATTGAACAAGGTATGCAACTAAACTTAAGAATAGCAATTTGGAATGCCAACGGTATTGTCAACCATATTAACRAAATCGAAACATTTCTTAACAAAAATTGTATAGATGTATTTTTAGTTTCCGAAACTCATTTTCCACAAAGATCATTTTTTAAAATTAGAGGATACGACATAGTTTATTGTAACCACCCTGTGGGTAGAGCCCGAGGCGGATCGGCGGTGATTATTAACTCAAAAATTAAATATGAACCATTGAAAGAAATTTGTTCACCTTCGATGYAAATTTCACGCATAAAAATCAAAACAACCACACGAACAATAGCTATTGGCGCTGGATACTTTCCACCCAGGCACACAATCAGTTGTATAGAATATGAAAATATGTTTAACGAATTCGGCTCAACATTCTTACTAGGAGGAGACTTTAACGTCAAGCACCCTTGGTGGGGCTCTCGCTTAAATAATCCGAAAGGTAACGAACTATTTAAATGCATTATGAATAGGAATTTATCAGTTCTCTCGACCGGTATGCCTACTTACTGGCCATTGGATCCCACAAAAGTTCCGGATCTATTAGATTTTGTTGTGTACTCAGGCCTCTCTAGTAATTTGCTAAAAATTGAAAAAAAATTTTGAACTAAGCTCTGATCACTCGCCCTTAATTGCGGTACTCCAATCATCACCTATAATTCTTCAAAGTAAACCAAAAATTGTGACT
>NW_017534451.1:39092-42483 GCF_001853355.1 Bactrocera latifrons
TGAAAGATACAAAATCAGGTTAGAGATTCATCCCAATCCTTTAGCAGTGGCATTACTACAAACACCCACTACAACAAGGTTAAAAAGAAAAGACATATTAAACTTGTAAACCAGCACTTTAACACAAACTAGTGTATAATTATGTTTTTTTTTTTTAACATAAAGAAAATAGCAAATAATTATGTAAATTAGTATGTATGTAGTTTGGACTTTTGTTTTTATTATACTCTCGCTAAACAGAGGGTTACTTAATGAAGTATCACTCACAATTTGTTTGTACCTTAACAGCACATTTACTTATTGTCTATTAATATTAAGACAGATTGTAAATTTAACTTGAATAAAAAAAAAAAAAATTATTAACAGATTTTCTGTTATGGTGAAAATGTTTTGTTCTATTCTTAGTAAAAAATATAAAAAAATTGAAGAGAATCGGATCTTAATTGTAGAAGATGGGAAGAGGGGTGAAACGTATCAAAAAATATATGAAAAATATTCCATTTCGATCAGAGGCAAGAAGAAGGATTTTTGAATACTCCAAGAGAAGGAAGACATGCAAGACTCAATACGGTGGAGGTCCAAAGTCCAAAATTTCTATACACTCTGAACGGCCTTTACGAAGAAAGCTCCTGAAAACCCTGAAATTTTATTGCGAGCTTTGATTGAAAGTTTTGCTTTGGTTGCTTCCATTAGTACAATGAAAAGAAAATTACAAATTGTCGCAAAAAAAAAGTTTTGCTTTGGTTGCTTCCATTAGTACAATGAAAAGAAAATTACAAATTGTCGCAAAAACTTACGTATGCTTTCCATTTCGAATAGGAAAAAAGAACTACAGTTTGCAAAAGAATATCCAAATGTGCTAACCACATTTTTAGATAAAGTAATTTGGTCCGATGAATTCAAATTCGAGCTAGAGTTAAAAAAAACATAAGGGAATGTGGTGTACACCTTCTGATCGCTTAAAACCACAGTGCATATATTCATCTGTTAAGCATGGAGGATGTTTTCTCATGGTTTGGGGCTGTTTCTCACATTTTGGTATTGGTAGTGTATCGATGATCGAATGACGGGTGTTTCATTTGCTTACATTCTAAGCGAAATTTTGAAAATAAGTGCAGAAAAAAATAACTTGGGGTCGTTTTGTTCCAATAAGATAACGATTTGAAATTTGGTTCGAGGCATGCCAAAACATCTTCGTGCAGTAATTCAGAAAAAAGAAGGCAATATTCATTACTAAATTTACTTTTATACCAAACGTCTTGGATATTTTCAAAATGTATACTTTCATTTGATCTCTTTTGTTTAAGAGTCTTTTTTTAAGAAGACATAAAATTTTTTTTTTATTCCGGGAAAAAATATATTAATTTATAATTTGTTACTTAAATACCTATGGSAATGTAATATTAATATATGAATTATTGTTTATTTAAATAAAACTGCATTGAAATTATGTCTGTGAATTATACTTTCATTTGATGCCTAGTGTAGATGGCGCCACCAGGGGACTCTAGATTACTTTAGAACGCACCTTTTATTTTTCATAACTTTGCTACTCTTTAGTCACAAACAGAAAAAAGTTGTACTCAATAATAATAAATATTTAGCCAATAGATTTTAAAAAGAGATAAAATAAAAATTGAGAAGTTATGAATGGAACCTACAACTTAAATCGATAGCCCCTACGTTACTATAGAAATAATCGTACATGGCTGCCAAACACTACGTTCCGAAAATGCGTTTACATTTTGTCATTCAATCCGATCTCTATGCAATGTCCGCTCTGAAACCTTTATTAGTTAACAAAATAATTTCGATATGACTTTTTTCCTAAATAATAGTCTGCATCTTTCGGTTATTTGGAAACGTCCTTTGGAAGAAATCGTTAAAGCCTTGTCAGCAAAACTCTGACTGTAGCACTAATATAGCTATTAGTTAGAGAAAATTTAAATTTTTGAAAAATAAAATATTTACATCAGTTGAAAACACTTCACTTCCTGCAAACAGCAGTTTCAATGATAGCAATTAATGAAATCATGCGTTTCTAGAACACACCTAATGTTAACTATTTCCAAAATACTTATTTTGTTATAATATCAGAATTTGGGAATACTAATTTTTTAAATTATCTAAAAAATTTTATCTCTAAACCTAAGTATACAGCTGATAAGTTGCCTGAGTTTATTTATTTATTTTAATATGACCTGCAAATAAATTTACAGCCATACTAGAAAAAAAGAAGTGTTGCTATAGCGATATGCAAATAACATTTTGCGATGTGTTGCGATGTTGCATGGTCAGGGTATCTTTTTCTGTGTTTTCTTGACGTTGAGACAACTTATGCATAGTTTTACAATGAGGCACCTTTTAATGTCTTTTTCGGTGTAGGTATTTAATAAAAATGTAGGATGAGTGTGTGAGTATTTTGCTAATTGATCGGCGTTTTCAATACACGTAATGTTTACATGTGCTGGCGTATATAAAATGTTTATGTTTTTGCCTCGTATGAGTCTCTTTGACCCTACGTGTGAGAATATCGTTAATATTTGACGATATTAAAGCGTTTATTGATGAGAGAGGGTTTTAATTTTGCAGCTTCTTCAATCGCTGTAATTTCCGAGATGAATATAGCCGTGCAGCTAGGCAAAAGTCTATTTTTGATTAGTTCTTTAGATTCTGTTCTAATAGCAAAACTGTTTTCAAGTTTCTTTGAACCATCGCAGTACCAAATTAGCCAGTTCTTTTGCTTCCATTTTTGCACTTTAACAGTAAAACCACTGGAGATGAAAAGAGATTCTGCAGATCTCCAGGGAGGACTAAATACTATGTAAGTTTTTAGTTTAAAAAATCTATATCTCTCTTCTTATTTTGAAGATTTCCGTGATTGTAGAATTAATTTTTAGGATCTTTTCGAGTGAGCTGGAGCCTTGAAGTTGCAGATTTTTGGACCAACTTTCCACTGATCAAGTTGATTGAGTATAGAATGGACACCTATACAATCAAAGGCTTTTGGAAAATCAACACTTATAACAGAGCAGTGATTTCGAGTGGATAAATTACTAGCTAGAAAGTGGTCTGTTTTAGAAAGTTGCCTCTACCGTGCCTGACCTAGGTTTAAAAGCAATTTGTTTTCCCCTTATCAGATTGTTTTGAAGTAAAAATAATTGTATTCGTTTTAATATTATTATTTCCAACAGTGTGCTTAGGGGGTATTCTGATTTAGAATAACGAAAAACTCGATTCTTTTTTTTGAATATTTTTATTGTATAACCCTAAGAGGATTTTTCGAAATTAAAGTTATTTTCCGAGTTACATCTCATTTCGTGACGCGCCGACAAAACCGTTTCGCAGCCTTTCTTTAAACATGGGCATGATATCTTAAGTTCTACTCAAC
>NW_017534451.1:42658-51154 GCF_001853355.1 Bactrocera latifrons
GAAACAATTTATATCCTGCACACCAGCAGTTTTTTTTAATTTAATTCTTTTTTTCTCATATTATTTATGTTTTGTATACTTAGAAAATCAATAAAAAGCATGTAAAAAAATGGATAGTCAAAATAGTTTTTGATTTTTTTTAAGGCGTAAAAAAATACCTAAAATTTGGGCTTCTAAACCAGAATACCCCCTTAAACATGATAAAAACGAGATAGGAAGGTAATTTTTGTAGTCATCTTTCTTATTAATATTTTTTGAAATACAAATGACGTTGATTTTTTCAAGAGTAGGGAAACACACCAGTCTTGACGATTAAATTATATAAATTAATTAAACGGCTTTTTAGTACCAGAGGTGCGTTTTTAATCATTGCATTGGTGATTCTGTTTGCAATTTGGAGCACATCTGTTGTAATTCCAGTAGAAGATTTAAGTGAGTGAATGTAACAAGAGGTGGGATTGTCCATAAAAGCTCTTACTATATGTATGAGCCGTAAATTGTTCACTGAATTAAGAATCATCATACCGGAACCAAGAAATACGTTTGAATCAGTAAGCAGAGCAATCAAACCAACTGATCGAACTCGTTCGTTTAGAGCACGAAACTCGATCGAACAATTTTGTAGCGAACCCCTGTGTTGAGTTGTAACCGTTTTGAGCGAGGCTGATCAAACCGAATCGATCATATTCAATGCAGGTCTCTGGTATGTACATATAACGATATATTTATCTCGGATTTTTATTAGGTGATACAAACAACCGTGGGGGGAACATAACTATGTACTAACATGTTGCGAGAGTATACACACAAAAAAGTAAAAGAACTGGAAAAATATAGAAAAATCTTATTTAACATGTGAGTTAGAAACAAGAAGCCACGCTTCGTAAAGATCGTATTATGCAAAAGTTTTCTATTCAAGGACTACATTTAAATAAATGAGTTTGTATAGCGACTAAATGCTATGGCCGTCGGATCTAAGAATCCATGCAAAATTTCGAAGTTATTTCGTCATATAAAAAAGTTTTCTATATGGTATTTGGACATGATTTTGATTGAACAGTTTGTATCTACGTATATAGTGCTCTCATATTGATAGAGGAAAGGTGGCGTAAAAATTTTCAGATTGATAACTCAAAAAAGTAGGGACTAGTACGCGTATATACACAGACAGACAGGACAGGGCTAAATCGACTCAGTTCCGAAGTTTCTTTCTGGGTGTTTCAAACTTTGTGTGCAAACTTAACATATCATGTTCAGGGTATAGAAATGGTAAAGTAGGAAGTTAAAGCGAATATTTTAACCTATTGATTACTGAMAAATAATATTTATGTAGTATGTGGTTTGTGCAAATTGTTAAGATTTAAATATTATTTAACCGTTTCATTTTTCAAAACAATAAAACATTTCGTGACAGAAGTGGAATTTTATGAATTTAGTGGCAATCTTCGTAAAGTGAATTTTCAATAAAAGTGAAAATATTTGGCAAAGTACAATTTTTACTCCAAATTCGCATCCAACCAAACCAACCCAAACGCATCCAAGGTTGTAACGGACAATAGCGAAGCTAGCGTGGTGAACAGAATTGGGTGATTCAGGGTTAGTGAACTACACAACCGACTAATGGAATATTTCAGCTGGATTGTTAAAGAGGGCTCCGAAACAGATGCAGAAGACATAGGATGCTTGAGTAAAAGCAATATGCAAAGCATTTATGCATTACAACCCTGCTTAGCTAAAATATGTAAAGCATTTATTTGGTCCCATGCATTGTCCAAATAATAATAAAAATAACTAGTAAATAAATTAAAATGTAATAAATAATATACATATTAAAATAAATTTTTCATCAGCGAACATTCCATTTTAAATTTTCAGTTCAATGCATGCAAATTCATTCATGCATTCACGAATTTCATACTTCGTTAGTGCAATGGCCTTCCGAAAACTATGCATTGCACATATGCTTTGCATAGTACGTTTACTAAAGCAGTCATAGAAAGCAACGGAATGTGCATGAGGTTTTGGTCGAATATCCAAATTTTACTCTCCGTAATGTCGAGAATTCTATGACCGTCTAGTCTATTAAAGAATTCGTTCCAGCAAACCACAACGCGCGAGTGACATCCATTAGAAACAATTGTTCTCAAACAAGGTTTTCCAGAAATAGTGCTATAATACTCAGCTTGAATTGATATTATGASTTTAAAGGAGATTCCTATTACGATAAAATAATCTATGGCTCGACACTCTTTTCAGACAATAAAATCGATACTGCATCTGATGAGCAGCAGTCTAAAAACGATTTGCCAAACCTACTCTACTCATTTTTCGATTGATGAGCATATGATTCCATATTTCGGTATTCACTACTGCAAAATGTTTATAAAAGGGAAACCAATTCGTATCGGCTTCAAACTATATTGTGCCTCTGTTCCGATTCGGACCTCTTTTCCAAGCAATTTCGTACGATGGAAAACAGTTCTTATAACACTTCCGGAGAACTCCGTACGTTGATGATCTTCTTTAACAATTTTTTTTACTTTATATCATTTACTCCGTTTGCTGAATTAGAGGAAAATTCGGGCAATCGACAGTTTATCAGAACTAACTGAAAGCCTCTATATTGACTTTACCCGTGAATTTTGCAAGCGCTAATCAACAACAGAAACTTATAGATGCGATATGAGATTTTTCTGGTTACGAATGGAATGCAAGAGGTTTTCTCAATTACTTGTTCTTTGCATGCAAATTGGCAAGTGGAAGGAGAGGTGGAATCATTTAGTCACTCCTAAACTGTAAAATTTCGTCACACTAAGAACAAAACATTTCGGCAGATACACATTCGACGAAAATAGCGAAGTAGCTTTTTGTTCAATACGCTTTTTCGATCTATAATAGTTTGCTGATTTACTAGATGCCAATAAATTTTGGAAATCACAAAATATTAACTTTCACAGCTGTCCAAGTGGAATATTGAATTGCCTTTTGTACGAGGATCTACCTTACGGCCTTACCTATACTAAATCGTAAATTTTCATTTACTTATATTATTATTTATTGTAGAAGCATGCAAAAGGCTAATATTACCAAAGAAAACTAAAATAAATGGTTCGATGAACTTGCTTTATGCAAGAAAAAAAGCCAGGAAATAATTTCAGTTGTTTACCAAACTTCAATACTCATGCGATTAATTACAATCTTACTCGTTATTTTATTAAATTACTAGAGGACCCGTCCACGTTTTAATGTGTCTGATACATCGTAAGTACTACTAATACCATCTATATGATTTCTATTATTAAGTTTATGACTACTAGTTAAGAAGACATGGCATTTTTGGTGAACTAATCATTTTCAAACGATTCTTACATGAATTTAGATCAAATGCTTATGATTTAAAATATAATTTTTGTATTTATGAATTGTATTCAATTTTAACATAAAAACATAAAAAGTATCCTACGTCCTTACTCTTGTTCTAAGCTACCTCTTCACCAATTTTCAGCCAAATCGGTTCAGCCTGGTGTAACTAACACGACTTCCTATTATATACACAAGATTTTATATCGTAGACTTATTAAATTATATTTTTTCGTAGACTCACTTCGTTTCCTTATTACATGTTTCTACATGTCCGTGACATTCATATCAAATACAAGATAATTGGCTAAAATTATATATACACAAAAATTTTTTAATTAAGAACCTTTGGTTTAAAAATTTTATTAATTTTTATTCCGATGTTTCGGTTACAAATTGAATTACAACAGCTGTGGAAATTCTGGTAAACATTTTTTATATCCAATATATACGTTAACTTTGTTAAAATAAATATTATTGGCGCAGAGAGCGCGTAAGTTTAATTGTATTCGTCGCATCGGGTCATGCTATTCCTTTTTGGAAAGCTCATTTCACGCGCTAACACGTGTTTGATTGATTGTCGTTTCTTTTAAGTCGTTCGTGAGTTATAGCGTCGCAAACATGGAGCAAAATAAAGAGAAAATACGGCATATTTTACAGTACTACTACGATAAAGGCAAAAATGCATCTCAAGCCTCGAATAAAGTTTGTGCAGTTTATGAACCCGATACAGTTTCCATTTCTACCGCACAACAATGGTTTCAACGTTTCGTTCTAGTGTAGTGGTGGTCGAAGATGCGCCGCGCTCCGAAAGGCCTGTCGTCGAAAATTGCGATAAAATCGCTGAATTGGTCGAAAGAGACCGGCATAGTAACAACTGTAGCATCGGTCAAGAGCTGGGCATGAGTCATCAAAAAACATTTTATGAACAATTGAAAATTCAATAAAAAAAATACCGCTTAACGATTATAAAGCCAAATGAAAGTGTGAAATTCTTATATTAGATTCTCCAATTTCGAAACATACAAATGTACGGATAACGTAGTGCACGAAATTTGGTTGAAATGTAGATCTAAAAAAAAAAAATAGGGCGGTACCAAGCCCATAATACAATTTTGAAATCAGATCTTCTGAGATCCTTCTATGGGGTAGTCGGTAGTCTTTTGTCAATAGATTTTGTTGCAGTCGTATTCCATTATCATCCATACTTATCACATTGTGCCATAACATATAGTGTTGGTAAGGTGAGATATTAAGCTTCATTTAACTAAAAAAAAATTAAATGTTGAACAAGATTATACCTGTTCAAAAATGGGTGAAAATAATGAAAATGAATAATGAAAATAAAATTTTGCATAAAAAAGGGACGTGGCGTTCGTGGCAAGCCAACAATGAAATTTTTCAATTTTACGGAGACAAAACTGTATCACAAAAAGGGTTCGGTCGCTTCCGTTCTGGAAATTTCGATGTGAAAGTGCATCTCGCTCTCGACCTTCCGTTGAAACAGTCGACGAAATTATGGAAAAGATTGAACAGGACCGTCAACCGACCGTGTGGAGGACCACACAATCTAAGACAATTACCGTGGGATACGCCCCATTAATATCGCATATAAGCTACTATCGAGCGTTGTGTGTGAAAGACTGAAGACAACCGTCAATAAACTGGTTGGATCTTATCCGTGTACAATATTCTATGAGTGCACAGCTGTTGGCGAACTTCGATGATATTGATATCAATGGCCTCAACAACTTCGCCGTTAGTTCCGATTTATTCAGACTAGAGAAGGAAGTGAAATGTATGTGTGTACGAAATATCTCCTGTTATCAAAAAAATAGTCAGTGCATTAGCGTTTCGAAAACACGTCACTTTTGACAGTCACAATTTTGAAGTCTTACATAATTTCCTCTATCTTGGAACCAGCATTAACAACATCGGCCTCTAAATCCAACACAGAATAACCCTTGCCAACAGGTGCCGTTTTGGACTGAGTAGGCACTTGAGAAGTAAAGTTCTCCCGCGACGTACAAAGAATAAACTCTACAAGTCCCTCATCATTCCCGTCCTGCTATATGGTGCAGACATGTGTGTGGGTTTGCAAAATTTCATTCTGGCAATTTCGATCTTGAAGGTGCACCTCGTCCTGAAAGAACTTTTGAAGCCAAATGGCTTTTGGTTTAATTCCTAAGCTTGGTATATTGATCCCTAATGTTCTTACAGAGCGAATAGTTTCGCTAGGATAACGACAGATCTTATACAAGTTTTACGACTCCCCAAAAATTTTTGCAGCTTGAATGGCTACCGCACCCACCATATTCTCCAATCTTCACACCTTTCCAGACTATTTCTTGTTTGTTATCTGCAAAATTTTTTTGGGTGGGAGAAGCTTCACCTCAATTCACGGCATCAAAAGGTAGTTGGACTAGTTTTTTGCCTGCAAGAATCAAAAATTGTATGAGAGTGTAATGAATTCTTACCCGACAATAGCAAAAGGTTTGGATTAAAATGCAGAATGTCATAAAATGTTTTTAGAAAATATTTATCCTGTGTAGGTTTTTATCAACCAAGCTATAGTAGACTTGAAATATGCAAAATAAAGCTATTAAAGGGCCCAAACCAACATTTCAAACCACAGGCACTACGATTTTCTCTACAAATTTTGCCTTTTATTTTATTTATATAGTGGTCCCATTTTGCTCACCTACAATATATGTACATCTATCAAGTTTCATCAATATATATATCTTATTTTTTACTAAAGTGAAAACTTGCACAGGCAAATGGACTTTTTTCATTTATATATTTCAACATACATATATAACTCCATACCCATCTCCATTAGTTCTAAGAGTTAAAAAAAATGGTGAGGTGAACAAACTATGAAATTATCCTCTTTTGGTTTTCCTTTATATCAACTTTTCAGAAACTTCTGTAAAATATTTGTTGGAGCCCTACATACTTTTGCTGAGCAAAACGGTAAATAATATAGTGAATTGAAAGTAAAAATAAATCGATAATTGTAATAATTATAATAAAAAAAATTATTTTTCAAAGAACGGTCTGACGAAGTAACAGGAATGTTTACTAAAATACATCACGAAATTGTTCAAAAAATTACATTTTAAATAGATAAAATGATTAATAATATGAAAAATTAATTGGTCATTTTATCATGCTATAGAAATAATTTCATTAGATAAGAAGAAATATACAAAAAAAAAATTTTTTTTTTAATTATTCCACTTATTATAAATTTTTCATTTACATACTTTAACATTCCACTAAATGTTTTTTTTTATGCTCTTGCAATATGTTGATATACATAGTACAATCATGTATCGAGAAAGATAGAGGGTTATTTACAATGTATATTATAGATATACATATATTGGGTAATCGAAAAATTCTTTTCGTATTTCTTATCAAACTTCAACTTATTATGTTATATTTATAATAATAAATAACCAAATATGTACCATTTTATTTTTGCCAATTTTCCATTATAGACATTATTCCATCAGTGTAAAACTTACAGCAGTGTAAATCGAAATTTCCAAAACGGAAGCGATCGAACCATTGTTGTGCTATACGAACTGATACAGCATCGTCTCGGTAAACTTCAAAAATTTCATTAGCGGCTTACGATGCATTCTCCCCTATTTTATATAAAAATTTAGCGAATTTCTTTATTATTTTCACTCGTTTTTGAACAGCTGTAACTTTTTATCAACTTCCCCAAATTTAAATTTTTTTGGTTAAATAAAGCTTTCCAACACTATATGGTATAACAATATGATTGGTAGCACTGGAGATATACGACTGTAACATTTAATAACTTAACACTAGATTGCGTAAGTCAAAGTCATTTTGACTGCTTTCGAATAAAATAGTGATTTAAATAATGACGTAGCTTCTAATAATTTTGTGACTTTTTCTATACCATATAAATGGATTAAGTAGTATATATGTGTATTTGTTATATCTACATTGCCGAAAGGTAGTCATTTTGCCTGCTTTCAGGCAATAGAGATATAACTAAGCTCCCGTCTTTCTAGTGTTAAGTAAAAATTAAGATAAATCATAAAACTTGTTACATGTGTAACACGGTATCAGAAGAAGTTTGATATTGTAGATGGCCGTTATCTTAATAAATTTGAAAAATCATGTTTTTCTAATAATAACGTATCTTTGTGCTGAAAATATTCGAATTTTCAAACATCCGATTGACTGTATGTTTTTCTCATACATAGTTCAAAACCGTATGCCGAATATGTGCTTCAGTATGTACATATGTTATATATTTACGAAATTCATCAACTCAATATATTAAATTTAGCTTCTTCGGTTGTGTTTATGCCAGATAAAACTTAAATATAATATAGTCTATAGCCTATAATATAAGTTAATAGGCAACAAATTTGATGGGAATTTACTCGATTTCGTCAAAAAATGAAAAATTTTTATACTCTTGCAACGTGTTGCGTATAACAGTTAGGGTTATGTATAGATAATCAGGATTGCGAGAAAAGTTGAAATCCAAGTGACTGTCTGACTGACAGACGTCTTTCCGTCCGATATCTTGATGTAACTTGATATTCGTAGATGGGCGTAATCAGACCACTACCACACCCACAAAACGCCATTACCCGGAAACTTCTAAAGTCCCATAACTAAGTACTAAATTAAGATTAAAAATTGTTATTTGTTAGCGGGAATCGCAGTCTATAGATTTAAAGATGCACTGGAAGAAGGTGGTTTTAGTATAAAAGCATTGACATTTATGTCAACAATGTTGTTTAAATGAGTTAAGCATCCACCCCCTCTACTCGATAAAACTGGCGCATCCTAATGCTACATCGCAATTTACCACAGCTGATAATACTACAACAGAACTCACCTCATCAATACACCAACCCACTAAACAAAAAGGAAGGACAACGCGATAGCAGACACAACGATCTGGCGCGCTAAAGACATACGCTCATATATATAAAATCTTAATAAAATAACATTTGTAAAAATATAAAACCTTTCTTAATAAATTAATATTGTATATCATACAACTCAAGCTACCCGGTATTTTTATTTCAAATGTGCGTGACAACTATTTAAACAATTTATACGTACATGGTGATT